>NC_091445.1:18174399-18223893 GCF_964237555.1 Oryctolagus cuniculus | reverse complement strand
TATAAATGAGAGCTTTGCTGCATATAGTATTCTGGGTTGAAAGTTTCTTTCTTTTAGGACTTGGACTATGTCTCTTTATTCTCTCCTAGCCTGCAGTGTTTCTGATGATAAATCAGCTGTTTGTCTAATTGGGGAACTTCTGAGGATAATCTGGCATTTCTTTCATGCACATTTTAGAATCGTTTCTTTATGTTTTATTGTTGAAAGTTTGACTATATGTATCATGGTGAAGATCTTTACTGAGTGTGTCTGTTAGGAGTCTATGTGCTTCCTGTACTTGGATGTTCCTTTATTTTTCCAAATTAGAGAAGTTTTTGCTATGATTTCACTGAATAGGCCTGTAATCCATTCTCTATTTCCATGCCTTCAGGAACTCCTAGCATGTATGTTTGGTTGGACATGCATGTTTGGTTGTTTGATAGTATCCTATAAATCTGAAACACTATTTTCAGTTTTTCCTAACTCCTTCTTCTTCTTTTGTCCATTTTCAAAGATTTGTCTTCTAGCTCAGATACTCTTTATTCTGCTAAGTCTGTTGCTAAGGCTTTCCATTGCATTTACTATTTGACATGTTGAATTCTTCATTTCTAATATTACAGCTTGATGTCTCCTTGATACCTCAATCTTTCGGCAAAATTTATTATCCATGTCGTGTGTGGATTTCTTCATATCATAAGTTTGCTTCTCTGTATTTCTAAGTAACTTTATGATTGTTCTTTTGAACTCATGTTCAGGCAGTTCATCCAGCTCTTTGTCTTCTCCCTCTAATATGAAGTGTTATTGTGTTCCTTTGGGGGAGTCTTGTTGTCTTCCTTGCTCTTGTTTCTCATATTTCTGTGTTTATTTTTAGGTGTTTGTGGAAACACATGTTGGTTTTATCCTTTGGTGGTTGTATCTTTGAACTATGCCTCTGTGGCTTAGTGGTCTGCTCCTTCAGTGAATATCCAGAGGTGTGTGCTGAGTGGGGCCAGGGAGCTCTGGACAGTGCTTGAGGGTGAGGCTTTGTCCATAAACTTTCTGAAGACCTACCTATTCATATAACCTCAGAATATTAGGTGGATTAAAGGTTGATCTGTTGTATCAAAGAGACTCACAAAGTTCAGTGACTTAAAGATAATATGGAAATAAATTTTCCCCCATGCAATCTTCCAGCCAGTTTAGGCTATTTCCACCCCACAATATCTAAGGAATCCAGACTCTTTTCATGTTGTTCCACTGCCACCCAGTGTGCTGTCCTCATATGCACACTTGAACCCTAGTCACTGCCACATCCTGTGACTCTCACATCATGTGTTCTGACCGATAAGAAGGGGAAGGAAAACATGGAGCGTCCAAGCCTAGCAGCCACGCATGTCACTTCTGTTCACGTTGCATGAAGAGAACACAGTCACACATCTATCGCTAGGTGCAAAGGAGGCTGGGAAATGTAGTCTCTGGCCCAGCAGCCACATAAGAAGGGATCATGGATCTTGGTGAACAGCTGTAAGTCTCCTCCAGTTGAGGAGCAATTGAGTTCTTTCTTTGGATTGTTTGGTAGCTAAAATGATGAAAACCTCTTGTCACAATTATATGCTGTTTTTCTAAAATGCCTTTTGCTCTTTAGGTAGCCATGTTTATACAACACATGCCTTCTCAACTCCCAGTTGTGTGTGTCCTAGCTGGGGTTATAGCAGACATATAAGGCAGTAAAGCCAAACTTGTATCTTAAGATCAGAGGGATGATTTCTGTTCCATAATTTTTTCAGATGATCCCCTCCTCACACCCAGACAATACAGGATTCTGCCCCTTATGAGTCTGAAGCTGAGCCCAGATATCTGTAGTCCCCATTCCTTATATGTGCATCAGAGATTGTTATGATACGTGCCTTTCAGGTTGTTGTGAGGATTAAATGAGTGAGCGCTTCTATAGTGGCAAGTATAATGCCTTCTTCACAGAGATCATTCAGTGAATTTCAGCTCTCATGATTATGTTAAAACATAAATCTTGGAACAGTAAAATTTTGAAGAGTTTATTTGTGCAGGCAGTGACTTATGGGTTGGGCAGCTCTGAAATAAAAGTGACTCAGGTCTCCACTGAAGGGACACCGGGGGACAGTTTTATAGGATGAATGTGGAAACAGAGCAATGAAGTTATTTGGTAAACATTTGAACTGTTGCCTGTTTTACACTACCTTGTGGGGCAGTTCAAGACTATGTGACTAATTTCCAGTTGTCCCCCTGTGGTTGGCTGAGATTGGTTTTATTTTCTTTTAAATTATGGTTTGCTTAACCAGGAAGCCAGGGCATCAGCATCACATCGGTCTCATGACCCTGCTTCATTATTTGAGCATTGATGACTGTGGCTCCCATTTTTTATCTCTTTATCTGTTGTAAGGCCTTTATTCATAAAACAGTACTCAATACTACCCAAGGTTTGGCAATAGAAGGAGTTTTACCACATGGAAAAGGCGTTAGAGGTAGTTTGGAGATGGGGCCTGTCTACTGAATTTTGGTGTTCTCTCTTTTCAATGTTAGTGTGAAATCTCATCAAATTATATAATAAACAGTTAAACATTCGACAAGTTCTTGGAGACTAGAATCCATGTCTTCCTAAACCTTGGGTTTCTGACTTCCACTTTTAATACATCCAACACCATGTTCCTTGTCTAATCCATTAGTTATCTATTGCTGTGAAATGGACAGCTCCAATACTTAATTGTCTAAAATGGTTATGACGTACTACTTCTCACAGTTCTGCAGGCTAGCTAGTTCTGCTGAGCTCTCCTAAGATCATTCATGTGGGTACCTTTAGCTACAGGGTCAGTGGGAGACTGTGCCCAGCTGAGAGAGTGAGTGACTGGGCTTTGTTTCCACATGATCTTTTCTTCTGGGCTTCTTCATAACATGGAGATCCCAGGATGGCTTTTCTGAAAGAGCCCCTGCTTGTTAAATATCTGTTCATGCTCCATTGGCCAACACAGGTCACATGACCAAGTCCAGATTCCATGTGAGGAAAGAGTACAGAACAATGCATATCAGGAAGACTGATTCAGTGGGGGCTATTACTGTAATAATCTACACCATCATGTTTTATGGTCATCAGTTCCCCCTGGCCATGGAAAGGACAACACAGTAACAATAGTTGGTCCCCTAGTTCCCACCAAAAATTTTAAATGGAACTTATGTTCGTGATAAGTGATATATACCTATGTATATTATAGAGTTCATACATATGATGGATTTTTAATAAACATTATCAAATGAATGTTTTTATGAATAGCAAAGTTATCCATGGAAAGAGTTTGCAAATAATGTCCTCTAATATTAAGAATTATAGATTGAAATTTCTCAACAAAGTACTTGTTATAAAAAATGATAGTTCTTCATAGATTGTATATTTTGTAAATTCATGAGTTACAACATTCATTTTCTCTAATTTGCCCAACTATGCCAAAAACTGGGCCCAATACAGTTCCTCAGCACATATGGCTAATGGGCTAAGTAAAAGTATACTTGGAATGGTCCTATTTCTTTGATAAAGAACATATGCCATTACATAATAGGCTAAAATGGGACTCTCTTTTTTCTTTCCAAACTTCCACTTCAGAGATTACTTGCTGATATAAATAACAGAAAACTCAACTGCTTTAAGCAATAAGAAAATGTATTGGCTTATGTACCAAGACATACAATGGCCAGGCTTCATGGTGTTTGGTCTGATGGCTCAGAGAGGAGGTCATTAGGACCTAATTTCTGCTCACCTCTCCACTCTACCTTGGCTGTGGTGTTGGCTGCATCTTAGGGTTGGCTCCTGCCATGGTCGGAGTGGCTGTCAATGGCCATGAGAGCCATATGCTCCCTTATTTACCATCAGTGTGAGAAAGACAGAACATCCTAGCTCCTACATCTCTTCTTGAAGAAGTAAAAACTTCCTTCTGAGATGCCCATCCAAGACCTCCCCTCTCTCTTTTGGCATTAATTGGATCATATGACCATTCTTGAACAAGATGTGACAGTGGGGGCACAGAATTCCTTTGATGGGCTTGGGCTCCCCAAGTCCCAGTCTTGGAGGGGGAGAGTATTCAGCATGGGGGATCCCTCAGAGCTCCTGAGAGACATAGATACCCTCATAAGACTGAAAACTGCTAGAAAAGGTGAAACACATGCTGAGATGGCAATCAGCAATGCCCAGTCCACCGTCTCTGAGGCCAAGCCCTTTCTCGTTAAGTGCCACCTCCAGTGCATTCACTTTCTGTGAAGATTCCTTGGAGCCTTTTACTTCCCTTCATGTAATATCTTTCAACTGAACTTTTACCTCTCACATTCCAGGGTTAGAAAATTATGATAGCCATCAACTATTGAGGGAATATGTAGAGACAAGCCAGCAAGTCTTCCCCATCCTGATCCAGCAAGAATTTTACATCCATTCATTCTAGAAGGAGATCGTATAACCCCCATCTTATTGATGAGGAAACTCAGAAATGTCCAGCACACTGCCTGAAATCACTGAGTACAGAGGTGAAGGTCAAGTTCAGGTCTCTAGACTCTGGACACTCTGCACTTTTCACTCTGTTACACTGCCTCCCAACAAAATATCTGTTTGGTTTTAACCAGACCCTTCACTTTATTTTAATATTTCCTCTCTGATCAAGTCAACATTTTTTGAAAATGGAAACTCCTCATGTTTTCCAACTTCTTCCGTGTTTCTTAGGAAGCAGCTTAGAAAAAAAAATGTTTTAAATCTATCTTGTCTTCCACAAACAAGCCAGAGTATGCTATTTTTATTTTATGATTTGCAGTTAGTCACTAGTTGTGGTTTACTGAGTTATGCTCCTGGCTGTTTGCTACATACTTGCTATTGTAAATAACATTATAAATCATGTTTACTTATTTTAGCTGTATGTTACCTGTTGTCAAAATTATGATGGAAGGTAAGTCTCACTTAATGAAGACTTCCTTTTGTCTGTCTCTAATCTATTCTTACCCCTGCCTGATAGATGCGATGAATCATACAATCAATTATTCAACAAATACCTGCTGAGTTCCTGTGTCAAGCACTGCTTCAGCATTTAGGGTGCAGCAGCACTGGCTCTACCGACAAGCGTGAGCCCGTCGGCATCTCAGCCCTGCATTTGTGCATGAACAGGAGGCACTCCAAGGCAAAGCCTCAGATTCCCAGATTGAAAGCCGGCGGTAAACACTCGGATATATTGTTCGTAAACGCTTGCCACTTCTCTCTAGAACCCAAGGCAGTTAAAGGAGCTCACAGATCCACTGTGCCCTTTGAGTTGGGTCTCAGCGATCCGCGCCCACAGGCATGAAATTCAGTTCCATGGAACGGGAGTTTCACGGGTGCATGCACAGGTCCTGAGGTTTGAGAAGGAGTCCATGCTGGACAGGGAGTCGCCACCTTGCCCGTCCCTTCTCTGGTTCACGGAGGAATTTGCTGGGTCTGGGTACAGCATCGCTGAAACCTTTGGATGCTGGTCTGGACCCAGGAACAGCCTCCTCCAGGAGTGGGCGTGTCTAGGAGGGATTAGGAGAAGCCTTCCTACCACCCCGGCTTCTGCTGCAGGTGGCAGCCACGCTGGGAAGAAAGGCTGTAGTGATCTGCGTCCGAGAAAACACATTGCTGTATTGTTGTTTTTAAGATCCTAATTGCTGGGTGGGAAATGTTTTTATTTCACAGATACCGGGTGTCTGCTGTGACAGCACGATTACATTGCCGACAGTCTTTACGGAAGGGCCCAAGGCCTCCCCGGGGAGAGCGGAGTGAGGCTCTTCCTCATCTGAACCAGACAGCCTCTATGGGCCCGTGGGTCCGTTCGATTTAAGCACGAGTGGAAATCAGTAAAAACACACGATAAGAGCAAAGAATCAGTCTGGCAGTTTTGTACCATAAATGATCATGGTCAGAAACACTATGGGGGCTTGAAGGAGGGCTGCAAAAGTAACAACTCCAAGTTCCACTGCTGTTACAGCTTCCAACCGGGCGCTCTCTCGCTCTCACTGGAAGAGGGTAGCAACATGTAAACACTATAAGGGAGCAGGGGCAGCTGCAGAGTCACCGTCTCCGCGAGACCCCCTCCCCTTGCGACCGAGGCAGACCCAGCCAGCCCCGCGTTGCGCGGCGGCGACAGGGGACGGGCGACCTGTGCGTGGCCGGATCAGCACTAGAAGGCGCTTTCGCAGGAGCAGGGCAGCGGCCTGGGGCGCGGCGGGGGTGGGCGCCGGCAGCCCTCGTCCCCCTGCGCTCGGCGAGCGTGGTGGTAGTGCGGGCGCGGCCAGCGGTGGCGGTGGAGCGCCTGGTGGCCGCGCGCGTCCTCGCCGTCCTCGGAGACGCCCTCGCGCGCGCAGCCGACGGCACCCAGGAGTCTCCGCAGCCGCCGCCGGAGCTGGCCGTCGGCTGCCTGGAAGAAGAGGTAGACGAAGGGATTGAGGGCGCTGTTGGCGGCCCCCAGGACGCGCAGCCCGGCGGCCAGGCCGTCTCCCTCCCAGTCTCCCGCGGGCCGAGCCGACCACGCGGCCGCCAGCCGGGCGGCGAAATAGGGCAGCTCGTAGCCCGCGAACAGCAGCGACAGCGCCAGGCTCATCTTCAGGCTCTGCACCTTTGCGCGGGGCAGCGCGCTGGGCACCTGGGCTCGGGCCGGGCTCGCCGACCAAGGCGCCACCTCCGCCGCCGGGGTCTGAGGCCGGCGCTGCCGCCAGACGTAGAGCAGGCGGCCGCAGGCGACGCCCATGACCGCGACGGGCGCTGCGAAGCCCGCGACGGCCTCGTAGAGCGCGTAGACCTGCAGGTGCCAGCGCGGCAGGGATGTGAAGATGCCGCGGCAGCGATGCGCCCCGGGCCAGGAGCGGGCGGCTGGGGACGCCAAGGGGGTCCCCGCGCGCACCACGAAGGCCGCGGGCAGCGCCAGCAGCAGCGCCAGCAGCCAGCCCAGTGCGGCGAGGGCGCGCGCGGGCAGCGGCGGGCCCTGCGGACGGCGCACGGCGCGCTGGCGCTCGAGGGCGATGAGCGCCACTAGGTGGGCGGAGGCGCCGCGGCCGGACGCCTGCAGCAGGTGCAGGCAGCGGCAGGCCAGGTCGCCGGCGGCCGCGCGCGGCTCTCCCAGAAGTTCCCAGGCCAGCTGCACCAGCGCCGCGCCCCCGCACGCGTACAGGTCGGCCACGGCCAGCTGCACCAGCAGGAAGTCCATCTTGCGGCGCTTGGGGCCGGCCCCAGGCCCACCGCCGCCACCGCACAGGCGGCACAGCACCGTGGCGTTGCCTGCTACCGCCAGCACCAGGAGGGCTCCGAGCAGGGCCAGGCGAACGCGGCGGCCGGGCAGCCCGGGCGGCGGCGGGCCCGGGGCGGGGGCTGCCTGCCCCGCGGTCAGGTTGAGAGCCCAGGCCGGCGAGCTGGGCGCGGAGAGGTTGGGCGCCGGCGGCAGGGTGCGCGGAAGGAAAGGGTCCTCCATCCTTGGCCCCGGGCGGGGCGCGGGGAACGAAGCGGCGGCGAGGTGGCGCGGGCTCCGCGAGTACCCAAAGTTAGTTGGGAAAGCGCTCGCGAGGAGAGGGAGATGGGTTCGGGCTGATTGGCCCTCGGTGGTTTTTGTAGGTGGTCCTCGTCATCTGTCACTCCGGCGTGGGTTGTACACTCGAGGAACACGCGTGATCCCCATTCTCCCCCTTCGCGTCGCGCCTGGCGATCCTCTTCCAGTCGCCGCCGCTCCCCTCGCTGCCAGCGCGCGAGCCTCGGACCCCCCCCACTCCACGCCCCGTACGCGCCGGTGGTCCCCCAGCACGGAGCGCGGGGCGCAGGCTGGCAAAGTCGGCTTGCGGGGCGGTTGGAAAGCTTTGTGTGGTCCCGGCGCCAACGCACGAGAGGAAGCTCTTGCCGGAGACTGTAATCGCCACTGGGAAAATTGGAAAAGACAGTTTTGATTAAAAATAATTATAATAATAGGAGATTCGAGATGCCATGGGTTTGCACTAGCATGAGAAAGACAAGGGTCCCGAGAACCCTGACTGCGTTGTGAGAGAGACGGGCACGCGTTCCTCTGTCCAGCAGTGAGAGCGTTGGCAGCGGCGAGGACTGGATTTGGGGGTGCCGCTCGGCAGTGAGGGGCGGCAGCGGCTTGCGGATTGTCTCGGATGCTTCTCATGGATCGCAGCTGCTGTCGCCTGCCCGGTGATGAGGAGCCCTCCTCGCGAGTCTGAAGAGGGCATCACTAGGTTTTATGCCAACGGGCAGTGCACCCACTGCTGCGCCCCTCGTGTGTTCAGCCGGCGAGGGGAGATGTGTCATCCAGGCTCCTCGTGCTCTCGGGTCTGTTTTCCCGCAGACGCGAGGCTGCTAGGAGGGCCTCCGCCTCCAATAAGCCTTGAGAAAAGGTGACTAAGAAAATGATAAGGCGGCCAACTTTTTTTTTTTTTTTTTTAAGAAAGAAACCTAAATCACAGGAAATGGCTTAGATTAAATGCTGCTGATTTTTATTTTAGTCCGACTTCCTCACAAACAAATTTTAAGTTTTCCTATTGGAAGCATGCATTTGTCTTTTATGTAACACCCCCTCCACACACAGCATCACCCCCACACACTGCTAAGTCATGGTGAAGGTAGAATTTCTGCTTCCTGGTCTGAGGGCCACAGCAGTGAGCTGGCTGCTGGGTTTACACTAATGGGAGGTGTGGCGGCTGCTGGGTTCACACTCCCCGGGAGGTGTGGCATCTGTTGGGATCACACTAATGGGAGGTGTGGCATCTGTTGGGATCACACTAACGGGAGGTGTGGCAGCTGCTGGGATCACACTAATGGGAGGTGTGGCATCTGCTGGATTCACACTCCCTGAGAGGTGTGGCATCTGTTGGGATCACACTAACGGGAGGTGTGGCAGCTGCTGGGTTCACACTAATGGGAGGTGTGGCATCTGCTGGATTCACACTCCCTGAGAGGTGTGGCATCTGTTGGGATCACACTAACGGGAGGTGTGGCAGCTGCTGGGCTCCCACTAATGGGAGGTGTGGCGTCTGCTGGGCTCCCACTAATGGGAGGTGTGGCGTCTGCTGGGTTCACACTAATGAGAGGTGTGGCGTCTGCTGGGCTCACACTAATGGGAGGTGTGGCATCTGCTGGGTTCCCAGTCCTGGGGAGGTGTGGCGTCTGCTGGGTTCCCAGTCCTGGGAGGTGTGGCATCTGCTGGGTTCACACTAATGGGAGGTGTGGCATCTGCTGGGTTCCCAGTCCTGGGAGGTGTGGCGTCTGCTGGGTTCCCAGTCCTGGGAGGTGTGGTGTCTGCTGGGTTCCCAGTCCTGGGAGGTGTGGTGTCTGCTGGGTTCACACTAATGGGAGGTGTGGCATCTGCTGGGTTCCCAGTCCTGGGAGGTGTGGCGTCTGCTGGGTTCACACTAATGGGAGGTGTGGCATCTGCTGGGTTCACATTCAGCAGGAAACATTTGGAACTTCAGGTACATGGAATAGGAGGGTGGATGGATATAGATGATTCCCCTGCCGGTTGCTGTTAGAATCACATTTTCCAAGCATTGTCCTTTTGCCAGAGACTTTTGTGATTTTCTTCTTCCTCCTCCTCCTCCTTTTTCTTCACCATCATCATCATCATCATCGCATTTGTTGTCATGTCTCCGATGCCTCCCACTAGGCCTGTTACGTGGTAGTTGAGATGATGAATTAATGACTATATAGTGCATTTCGGATAATTTTGATGAAAAGTTCCTGCTTTGACTATAAATCCATGCCTTTCATATCTATGGCAGTATCTTCCAAAGGAGCTCAAGGAAGCTTCCTGGAGATGTATGGTTGGGAATGCCTTCGATGAGACATTTCAGAAAGAGGTGGGCGTGGGTGTTTAGCCTAGTGGTTAAGACACCTGCGTACCATAGCAGGGCCTGGGTTAGAAGTCCAGCTCCAGTTCCTGGCTCAGCTTCCTGCTAATACAGTGACGAGGGCTCAAGTGAAACTGAATGGAGTTCGATTTCTGCCCTAGCTGGGGCCGTTGCAGTCATTTGGAGAGTGAACAGGTGGATTGAGAACAGAGCTCTCTCTCCTCTCTCTCTTTTCAAATACATAAATATGCTTTAAGTAAACCAACAAAACTTTAAAAACAAAATGAAAGAGATAGGTAGAGTGATATACTTGGAAAATCTGAGCTTTTTTTTTTTTTTTTTTTTTTTTGATTGATGGATTGATTTGAAAGGCACGGTTACAGGGAGGATGGCAGTGTTTAAGCTGGTCTCAGCAAAGCTTAACTCTGTTCTTGATCGGACACTTTCCTCCAAGAGTTTTGTCCAAGGCGCTTTCCTTGGTAACATACGTGGTCCCAGCTATGAGCCACTTCCCCCAGGGAGCCCTCAGGATTTTCCTTCATCCAGTGAGTCCCCGAGCCGGTGTCAGCCCAGTATTCTCCAAACAGTTGCTCCATTTGGCTTAGATTTGTTGGAAGTGCTCCTGTACCTTATAAAACAGAAATTACATGTCACAAAGCCTAACTAACGCAGCCTAATACCTGATAAAACACTGATTTTACAACTCACTCTTATCAAAACAATACATGCTCACAGCTTTGAAAATCAAACAGGACAAGAAGGCTGACAGTGTGAAGAATTGCATGTTCCAGGCATCTCTTCTCATTCAGATTTCTGTTTGCAGTTTCTTCTGACATTTGCATAATTCCGTGGTTGTAAGTATTAAGCATGTATAGAGCGATTCGTTAGTTCAGCAGTGAGGAAGGGTGAAGATCTAACTGTTAGGCCTTTGTCTGCCCCATTCCTCCTTTCCCATACCGTGAGTACAGTAATATTGTAATTTTGGGATAGACCTATGTTCAGTGTTTATGTTATTATGAGTGAACGTATTCTCAGCCGAGCGTTGTAGGTTATTATGAATATCCTCTTCTTATTTTAAAATTAGTAAGTGCTTTTTCTTAATTTTCGTTGTTACTAGACATAAGTTTTCCATGACCCTCAAATGGCCCCTGCCTGCCCCTTCTACAGGGCCTGCCTCATAACACAAATGTAACAACTCTGATGTTTCTCTCTAGGAAAGCTCCTCCCCAGAGACCTCCGTTTCCCTCCGATCTGGGCTGATTTTTCTTAGGCCTGTTGCCTGGCTGTCATCTGGGGCTTCTGTTGATGGCCGTTATTGAAACTCTCAGCCTTTCTTTGGGTTTTAGTTCCTGTTTCCTGGATTTCTGGTCTTTGTGTTTCCTCCCTTTCGGTGGAAGGCTTCATCCGATGTCTCATCAGGGTGAAAACGCTGTCCAAGTGGGAGACCTCACTGTGCCCACCTTGTAGATTCAGTTGGAATGGGTGGCATCCTGGAATTTCAAGTTTGTCATTGTCCTGGACGTGACTTTGCCTGATCTCATGCCAATTCTCCTGTTTTCTGATTTTGTGGTTTTCTCTCTCTCCCTTCCTTCCTTCCTTCCTTCCTTCCTTCCTTCCTTCCTTCCTTCCTTCCTTCCTTCCTTTCTCTGGGAAGAAAGCATCTCTCTGGGACTTCTTGAGAAAGGGTGACTTTTGGGGACCTAGCGTGTCTGAAATTTCTCTCTCCTACCCCCAAGCATAGCATATGATCCTCTGGGCTGTAAAATTCTCTTGAACATATTTCCTTCTGAATGCTAAAGGCAGTGTGCCATCGCTTTGTGGGCTCCTAGGTATTTGTGTGGAGAACCTTAAGCCATTCTGAGCTGAGATTTGTTTGGATCTGATCACTTTGTTTTCCTTTCTGGAAGTTTGTCTTTGTCACTGACACATTTCTCAGAGATCTGTTTTGCCATGGATTTATTTTTATCCCCTGTGCTAGCACATCAAGGCACCTAGATTTTATTTGACTGTAATATTTCTTAGTGACCTTTAATCTAGTGCAGTCTTTCCAAACTATATTTTTGCTTTCATGATGCTGACATTTGAAGAGTCCGTGACACGTGTTTTGCAGCCTGTCCCTAACGTTGTATTTGTTTCCACATAATTATGTTTGGGGCTTTGGCTTTTGGTGGCAGGAATATTACATAGGTGATGCTGTGAACCCAGTGAATCATTCAGGGACACTCAATACAGGTGCTGTTTAGTTTGATGCATATGTCTTGAAAATTCAATATTTATTTTCTAATTTAAATGGTTTGTGTTAATTGCAGAAAAATAAGTAATATGTATATAGATCCAAAGCACAAAAAAGGTTATTTAGTATACTGACCAGAGATCATCTTTTTTAAAAAAAGATTTATTTATTTATTTATTTATTTTGACAGGCAGAGTGGACAGTGAGAGAGAGAGAGAGAGACAGAGAGAAAGGTCTTCCTTTTGCCGTTGGTTCACCCTCCAATGGCCGCCGCGGCCGGCGCGCTGCTGCCGGCGCACCGCGCTGATCCGATGGCAGGAGCCAGGAGCCAGGTGCTTTTCCTGGTCTCCCATGGGGTGCAGGGCCCAAGCACCTGGGCCATCCTCCACTGCACTCTCTGGCCACAGCAGAGGGCTGGCCTGGAAGAGGGGCAACCGGGACAGAATCCGGCGCCCCGACCGGGACTAGAACCCGGTGTGCCGGCGCCACTAGGCGGAGGATTAGCCTAGTGAGCCGCAGCGCCGGCAAGATTTATTTATTTTGAAAGAGTTACGGAGAAAGGGAAAGAGAGAGAGAGAGATTTTTCATGCACTGGTTCACTCCTCAATGGCCAAAACAGCCAGAACTGGGCCAGGTTGAAGCCAGGAGCCAGGAGTTTCATCCAGGTCTCCCACATGGCTGCAGGGGCCCACAGACTTGGGCCATCTTCTGCTGCTTTTCACAGGTCATTAGCAGGGAGCTGGATGGGAAGTGAAGCAGCCAGCAGCTTAACCTGCCACACACCACAACACCAGCCCTGAGATCAACATTGTTAATAATTATGTATTCTTCAGTCTAGATCTATGTATTTACAACAATAGGTTCTACACAGAACATTTTTTTTTAAATATTTATTTATTTATTTGAAAGGCAGAGTTACAGAGAGGCAGAGGCAGAGAAAGGTCTTCCATTCGCTGGTTTACTCCCCAACTGGCTACAGTGGCCAGAGCTGGGATGATCCAAAGCCGGGAGCCAGGAGCTTCTTCTGGGTCTCCCACGCGGGTGCAGGACCCCAAGGACTTGGGCCATCTTCTACTGCTTTCCTAGGCCATAGCAGAGAGCTGGATCGGAAGAGGAGCAGCTGGGACTAGAACTGGTGCCTAAATAGGATGCCAGCACTTCAGGCCAGGGCTTTAACCTGCTGCACCACAGTGTCGGCCCCCTTATTTCTTCTTAAGAATAACAAATTTAAGGCTGAGAATGTTATTCTGAGTACAGTTTTGCTTGTCTCATATATCCTTTTAAATTTCCTCATAATTATAAAATTAGCATGTAATTGTAATCTTTGACCCAAGAATTATTTGGAATTATTCTTTTTAAATGTTAGAAAATTGGCTTAGAAGTCTTATTTAATCAGAATTTAATATCCTTGATTATAAATAAGACACACAATTGTATATATGACCTGCGAAGATGGGAATAATAGCACAAGTTTAGATCCTCTGTTTGCCACTTTGAATTTCTTCATTTTTACAAAAAGAATTATTTAAAAAATTTATTTGAAACCCAGAGTTGCAGAAAGGAAGATACTCAGATATCTTCTACCCTCTGGTTCACTCCCCAAATGGCCACAAAGGTTGGGGTTCGATCGGTGGTGGGGTAAGATGGGAACTCCATGCGGCTCTCTGTGTGACTGGCAGGGGCCCAAGCACTTGGGCTGTCCTCCGCTGCTATTCCAGGCACATTAGCCAGGAGCTGGATGGCAAGTGGAGCAACGGGGACTCAGCAGGACTCCTATGTGAGATGCCAGTGTCACAGGCAGAGGCTGAACCTGCTGGTTAAGTACTGGCCCCAGCCTTGAGCTGCTTCTACCTACCTCCTGTTGAGTGGTCTTTTTCTTACTTCATAGGCCCTTATCAGCAAGCTCTCATTTAGTTTGATTCAGTGGTTTATAGAATTTTTAAACAGTAAGATTAATACCACTGCAATAGTCTTTTCCCATAATTTTATTAGTCACTGCAGACATTCATTGCCCCCTCCACCAATAAAATCTTTATAACAATTTATTCCAGTTAAAAGAAAAGCCAAAAAAATCTCATTGGGAGAAAAAACAGAACTACGTGGATTTATACATTCATTTTGGGAAGTCATATTTTAAGATTATACCTTCCCAACCAAGCCCATGTTCACATCTTGCTTACATACTTCAATGGGACCTTATAGCTTTCTGTTTTTGTTTTGTTTTTTTTTTTTTTTTTAAACCCTAGGTTTGGACTGTCGCTCCCCGTCTTCGTGGAGGAACGACACAGGACCCTGCGCTGTTCTTTCGTCTGCTCGGCCCTCCCCGGGTTTGCTGCTGGTTCTTCCCGGGTTGGCTACCGACCCTCCACCTCCGTGGAGGGGCGGTTCCCCCTGCCACATTCCCCACTTCCGCGGGGGAGCGGCACACCACCGGCCGGCTCTCTCGGGGGCTGCACAGGTGTTCCCCTTAGATGTTCCTCGTGCCTGTTGTCTCTCTCCTCCTTTATAGTCCTCTTCCGCCAATCCCAACTCTGCTACCCACATGCCGAGCACGCTGCTCTCCTCCAATCAGGAGCAGGTCCTACAGTTTCTTGGTTGAACTGGAGGCAGCTGTGTAGAAGCTGTTACTCCCTTCTCAGCGCCATATTGTGGGAAAGCAGATGCATAGAATAAGTCTTAATTCCAGTAACTTAGTCTAGTCCGAGTTGCTCCCAGTTGCTCCCCACATTGGACTTCTCTTTAAATTGAAATCACAGGGAATGGTGTTTGGCATAGTGAGTTAAGCTGCCTCCTGCAATGCTGGGATCCCATGTGGGTGTTGATTTGAGTCCAAGCTGCTCCTCTTCCGATCTAGCTCCCTGCTAATGTGTCTGCAAAAGCAGCAGAAGATGGCCCAAGTGCTTAGGTCCTTGCCACCCGCATAGGAGACCCAAGAGAAACTCCTGGCTTCTGGCTTCAGCCTGACTCAGTCCTGGCCTTTGCGGGCATTCGGGGAGCAAACCAGAGGATGGGAAGCTGTTTCTCTCTCTCTAACTCTGCCTTTCAAACCAATAAATAAATAATAGAAATCATTTCATAGGATAAATAGTGTGAGTGGACTATTTCCCTTAATTTCCATTTCTATTTTTACCTAGTGATTATTTTGATACATTGATCATATATATGCTATCATTTAACAAACTCTATCAGTTCTAATAGCTTTTGACTAGAATCACCTGAGTTTAATGAAATGGAGATGCGAAAATAGTAGAAAAAACAAAATCCATTGTCTTTAACCAAAAACAAATAAAAACAGGTAAGATTCCCAGTTGAGGTGGGTGCTTCTGGTCTGAAGACTGTGGTATGAATGGAGGGTTCTGGACCAGTGGTTCCCAAATTCGGCCCCATGTTACAATTCCCTGGAGGCTTCTAGCACCCCCTGATGGTTGCGGTAGGAGCTAGGCACTACTTTTTAGTAGTGGTTGGTGATTCCTATTTGGAGCAGAGTTGTGAACCTTTGTTCTGGACCCAC
Source organism: Oryctolagus cuniculus (assembly GCF_964237555.1). Classification (NCBI taxonomy): domain Eukaryota; kingdom Metazoa; phylum Chordata; class Mammalia; order Lagomorpha; family Leporidae; genus Oryctolagus; species Oryctolagus cuniculus. The sequence goes on along the minus strand of NC_091445.1, from coordinate 18,208,348 downwards.
AGTGAGTAAACTATGGTCCACAGGTTCCAACCGTGCATTTTTGCATGTGAAGTTTCTTTGGAGCTTAGCCATGTACACGTGTTTGGGTGTTGTCTATCGTCTATTGCTGCTTTCAGGTGAGAACCAGGCACTTCCAGGAAACAAAAAGCCACGCCTTAATGGAGCGTCTACTGCTGGGGGGGATGGGAGAGACAGTACTGGATTGTTGTGATTTCTGTGGTGACAAATAAAGCAGGAAGCCCTCGTGGGAAATGGGATTTGAGCAGTGACTTGAAGGAGAGGGAGCACGGGCCACGTGGAGACCTGAGGCAAGAGAGGCCTCCCCTGCAGGGAGGGCCGGCAAGCGCACAGGTCTGGGGTAGCGCCTGCCTGGTGTGCCTGGGAGGAGGCTGGTGTGGTTGGAGCTGAGTGAACTGGTGGCAGCGTGGGAGGACATGGCTCCTCAGCTGGGCTAGTCACCGTTCTGTAGGCCACTGTCAGCACTCTCCTGGCTTTCACAGAAAAAGTGAGATGGGAAACCCGTGAGGGTTTGGGGTATCGGTGATGCGATTTATTTTAACTGGTTGCTGTGTTGAGGATAGACTGAAGAAAGTCAAGGACAGACTCAGGGATCCCTCTGAGGAGTTCACTGGAAAATTCCAAAGAACACATTATGGTGGGTTATTGATAGTGGTAGCAGTGGAGGAGGTAAAAGCTGAAGCCCAAAGCTTGTTTTCAATTTGGCTTCTAATTAGTGCCAGTTCCTCTCAGATTCTGGCATTGTAGAACTGTCTCCGTTTTGCAAGTTTGCCCTAATCTTCTGTTTTCATGGTTCTTGGTACCATTTTTAATTAGATACTGACCTAAAAATGCAATTGTTTGTAATTATGATCCTATACTTAATATGCTTAAAACATTATGGAAGGGTTGGCATTGTGGTGCCAATGATGCTGGTATCCCATACTGGAGCACCATTGTGAGTCATGGCTGCTCCACTTCTGATCCAGATCCCCGCTATAACCCCTGGGAAAGTAGTGGAATGGACCTCTGCCACCCATGTGGAAGCTCGGGTTGGAGTTCCTGGCTCCTGGCTTTAGGCTGGCCCAGACTCGGCCATTAAGGCTGTTTATGGGGAGTGAACCAGTGGGTGGAAGCTATCTCTCTCTTTATCATTCAAATAAATAAGATAAACCTTTATAAAAAAAAGTCATGGATACTTGGCAGATCCCTAGAATGAATGCATTTTAGGAGCTTTCGGAAGAAAAAGGTGTTTATATTTACCTCCCAAAGCCTGCGTTTTCGGAAACATATTTCCATTGTTATTGTTGTTTTGACCCTATTTAACAACAGCAACCAGCTGGAAGATAGAATGAAGGATCCACTTAAAATGGCAGCTACAATAAAGCATAAACCAACTAATGACAGATCAGATCTCCAGCTGCACACTAAGGTCACTGGCTGAGTGTGGGGAGCAACCCGGACTAGACTAAGTTACTGGAATTAAGACTTATTCTATGCATCTGCTTTCCCACAATATGGCGCTGAGAAGGGAAACAGCTTCTACACAGCTGCCTCCAGTTCAACCAATAAACTGTGGGACCTGCAAAGGAGGAGAGAGACAACATGCACCAGGAACGTCTATCTGAAGGAACACCTGTGCAGCCCCCGAGAGAGCCGGCCGGCGGTGTGCCGCTCCCCCGCGGAAGTGGGGAATGTGACAGGGGGAACCGCCCTTCCACGGAGGTGGAAGGGTCGGTAGCCAACCCGGGAAGAACCAGCAGCAAACCCGGGGAGGGCCGAGCAGACAGAAGAACAGCGCAGGGTCCTGTGTCGTTCCCCCACGAAGACGGGGAGCGACATAATGGTGCCGTGACTCGGATATGAAGCCTAGGCAGGGTTTAGTGTCGTTCCTCCATGAAGAGGGGGAGCGACAGCTGAGGGCTTGACAAAAAACACAGTGAAACCATGGCCAGGCTCCCTCCTGAAGCCGTAATTGACTTGGTGTAGGGTGGGACCTAGGTGGTATTTTTCCCAAGGTCCTTCCTTTTCGAAGGTCTCTATGGAGGAACTGATCTGTATGAGGAAAACTTAGGTTACTGAGGGACAGAAAGAGACTTGAATAAAGGGACAGCTGGCTGTATTCTTTGGAAGGACTGACTGACTGCTATAATGAATCCAAGTCTCTCTAAACGAGCCTATAAATGTAATGATGTCATAAAAAAGACTAACAGGATTTTTCATTTTTGTTACTAAACTTATGCTACATTCGTATGGAAAAACTATGAGTAGCTAGAACAATTCTGGAAAAGCAGGCTCTTGTCCAGGGACGAGTCTTACCAGATGCTGAAGACCACATTAATAAATAAGATAGAACAGCTCAGTGCAGAAGTGTAAATAGGACACAACAAAATGAGGAGAAAGATAATGGATTCAATCAAAGGGGTTATGTAACCAAGAGTCATTTTTAACCAATGGGATAAGACAGTTTACTCAAGAAAATGTCAACAGGATAGCCACTTAAAAAGCACACTGGGTCAGTGCAGTGCTGGCCATAGTAGCCATCTGGGGAGTGAACCAATGGAAGGAAGACCTTTCTCTCTCTCTCTCTCTCTCTCTGTCTATAACTCCACCTGTCAAGTAAATAAAAAAATTTTAAAAGCACACTGGGGTTATATGTCCAGTTAGATTAAAGATTGAAGGGTGGGGCAGGCGCTGTGGCATACTAGATAAATCCTCCACCTGCGGCACCGGTATCCCATATGGGCACCGGGTTCTAGTCCTGGTTTCTCCTCTTCCAGTCCAGCTCTCTGCTGTGGCCTGAGAAAGCAATGGAGGATGGCCCAGGTGCTTGGGCCCCTTGCACCCGTGTGGGAGACCAGGAAGAGGCACCTGGCTCCCGGCTTCGGATTGGCGTAGCTCCGGCTGTTGTGGCCATTTGGGGGGTGAACCATCGGATGGAAGACCTCTCTCTGCCTCTCCTCTCTCTGTGTAACTCTACCTGTCAAATAAATAAATAAATAATCTTTTAAAAAAAAGATTGAAGGGTGAAAAATAAAACTCTAAAGGAAGATGAATGGGAAGGGCCAGTCCAAATAGGACACAAAATCCTAAAGCTACCAATGTAGAATACTCATAATTTTTATTCATATATATATATATATTGACAGGCAGAGTGGACAGTGATAGAGACAGAGGGAAAGGTCTTCCTTTGCTGTTGGTTCACCAATGGCCGCTGCGGCCGGCGCACCGAGCTGATCCGAAGGCAGGAGCCAGGTGCTTCTCCTGGTCTCCCATGCGGGTGTAGGGCCCAAGCACTTGGGCCATCCTCCTCTGCACTCCCTGGCCACAGCAGAGAGCTGGCCTGGAAGAAGGGTAACCGGGACAGAATCCGGTGCCCCGACCAGGACTAGAACCCGATGTGCTGGCGCCACTAGGCGGAGGATTAGCCTATTGAGCCGCGGCGTCGGCCTTATTCATATTATTAATCTGCAAGTCAAAACTGTATATAAGGGTACTTCAGAAAGTTCATGGGAAATGTGCACTATCTTTTAATTCCATTTTTATCTGAACTTTTTGAAATTCTCACGTACACTTATGGGGTACAAAGATGCATGAATTTGAATACATGAAAAAAAAACCAAATTTCTACATGTCAAAAAGCACCAGGACCAAGTCCACAGACAAATGACAGTGACAAACTGGAAAAACAATATTTACAGGACAGGGTAGCTTGGCTAGATGTTCTGCCGACTCAGCAATTTTGGTTCTCCGTGTCTATTGTTAAGTCAAATAAAAAGCAGCAAGTGCAGAACGATGTGTTTGGTGTGCTACCCTTTGTGTGTGGCTTGGTCTGTAGGAAGGTACAGGGGAAGGGAATTTCAGGAGTGGTCTCTCAGAAGGGCAGCTGGCTGGTAGACAACTGGGAAGGAGGGGAGCTTCCTGTTCATTGTTAACCCTTTGGAAGCCTGTACCTTGTCCGTGCATTGCCTACTGTATGCAAGTACTAGAATGAACTATATCCAAGGTCTACATCCTGTTAAATGTTCCAAATACTCCCATTAAATACATCCAAATGGCCCCATCAAATACAAACAGCTCATCAAACACCATCAAATATGCACACATAACTACTTTATGGTTCACAAGTAATTCTTAATAGATATTAAAATATTTTGTATTCCGTGTTATTCAGAAGAAGACAACTTTTACACTACTGGAGTTGCTCCCTTTCTTTTTATACTTTCACTAAATTTGTAGAACTTGGTAAGGGTACGGTCTTAATAATAACCATTTTTGAAAAGATGTGATTCTGTAATCACTGGCATTTCATTTGCAAACGTAAGAGCAACTAAAACGCAGTAATTATTGAAACTATTCCATTTAAAATAAAGAAAAACACAGTATTTTAACATATTTACATGTAGGTCTAGAACATCATTTTTTAAAAAGATTTATTTTATTTATTTTAAAGAGTTACAGAGAGAGGTGGAGACCGAAAGAGAGGTCTTCCATCTGCTGGTTCACTCCCCAGATGGCTGCAATGGCCAGAGCTATGCCGATCTGAAGCCAGGAGCCAGGAGCCTCCTCCAGGTCTCCCACACGGTTGCAGGGGCCCAAGGATTCGGGCCATCCTCCACTGCTACCCCAGGCCACAGCAGAGAACTGGATCAGAAGAGGAGCAGCCGGGACTCGAACCGGTGCCCATATGGGATGCTGGAGCTTCAGGCCAGGGCGTTAACCCACTGCGCCACAGCGCTGGACCCTAGAACATCATTTTCTTGTTTTTGGTTAAGTTGTTTCTGGATTCTTGTGGGTTTTAAGCCACTGATCGACTGCACTTTCATACTTCCTCGGTTCTTTCAGCCAGTCCTGATGCCACCTAAGGTTTGCAATGACATTTGAATAATTCTGTCCCACACTCTGCTTCCACTGGATAAACTGCGCTTTATTGTACCGGTGGACAGAAGCAGAAACTTCAGGGTAGTTTACAATGGAACGAAGCTTCTGATCCAAAGAAGAAGTGATTTCTGGGAATTTTGTAGCAATGTTTGTTAGCTCATCTGGATCCGAGGAGAGATCTGAAAGAAAAAAAATCAAACATTTGTCAAATAGTTACCTGCTAAAAAATGGTTTTTAGCATTTCACTAGATCTTTAAAAAACATTTACTTATATTGTTGTTTGAAAGGTGCAGTGACACAGAGAGATGCAGGGGGCGGGGGGGAGAGAGAGAGAGAGAGAGAGAGAGAATCTTCATGTGCTAGTTCACGCCTCAAATGGCCACAACAGCCAGGGCTGGGCCAGGATGTAGCCAGAGACCTGGAACTCCATCCAGGTCTCCCACATGAGTGGAAGGGACCCAAATATTTGGGCCATCATCCAGTGCCTCTTCAGGTGCATAGGGGCAGCTGGACTGGAAGCAGAGTCGCTGGACTGACTGGGTACTCCAGTATGGCCTGTGAGCATCCCAGGCAGCAGCTTACACACTGCAAGACCCACCCCAGATATTCTTTTTATTCTTCCTTCTTATAGTAAAATGAAGAACAGGATGTATTATAAAATAAAATGATACCAAAACTTAATATATGTATAAATAGTATGTATAGTAAAATAATACAGTAATATCAAAAGTAAAACAGCCCCAAAATGTATGCCTGAATCACATTCCTACTGTCATCCTGCTATCTTGCTTTTTTAATCCATTCTTAGATGTTAGAGACAATCAAACCTCATCATTAGTAGCTGGTTTGCATTAGTACCTGTTTTTGATGCCTTGCCAAATAGTAGTGCCTGTACTGTCCTATCTCCATAGCCCTAAACGCTCCAGCTGGAAGAATTCTGTATACAGACAAGTCATGTTCTGGCAACTTCACAGGGTCCCGGTTTTCTTTGTATATTAACGTCTTCTGCTAGGATGTTTGAACGTTACTTCAGTATTACCATTCATTCGAGCACACAGCCTTGGAAATGGAAACTTTTCAATCACGAACAGGAGGAAAATATTTCAAATTCACAGCCAGGCTTTTTACATGTGGTGTGGGAAGACAGGATGCGCCTGGGATGGCAATCTAACTGGGAAGAGCAGCAGGTCACAGCTGTTGTGAGAATGAACTGCAGATCCTACAGGAACATGTCTGTAGGGGGCCCACTGGAGTGCCAGCAGACCACTGAAGGCAAACGAAGCAAAGGATGTCAGTGGATGGCCCGTAGGTGGCAGGAAAGGGCGGCTCCACTATGGATCCTTCGAGGGTCACGGCAGAACAGCATGTCAGAAAACAAAATTTCAACACATTCAATCGAAGCCCAAATGGGTTATTTAGTGGGTCACGCAGTGAGTAGCATCTCATGTAAAGATTTAGTAAAGGGCTCCAGTGAGCTGAGCAGTGCAGGTGGGCTTCATGGCAGAAAAAGGCTGAGAAAGACCATGCAAGGTGGACTGGTTGCAAAGTCACTTTCCCGACTGGGTTAAAAGAGAGGGGCTTCCAGAGCATTCCAGCTCAGGCATACTGGGCCCCTTCTGATTAGTCATCGTCAACATCCTGACCTTTGGGAAATGGGCCTGTTTGAAGGTTTAGTTTACTCACGCAGCGTCTAGTACGAGTGAGTCCATTCTGCTTTAGCCTGGACTGCTGGGTGCAGTGCACAGAGGCTCGGTACACTCAATGGCTCCCACCCGTTTCATTTAACAATGGCCAATATGCAACCAACAGATGCCCCCTACCCATCAGGATGAGAACGTACGGACTTGTTTTTGCAGCCCAGAGTCCTGTTTTTAGAGGGGTGTGTGTGTGGGGGGGGGTAATGGTGGGGGGGTGGGGTTAGTCAATTTGGTCCCTAAAGGAGTTCATAACTTTGACGTTTGTAACTGGGAAGCAAACAGGAAGAAATGAACATGAATAATGGCTTTAGCACATACTCATATCTTATGTACAAAATGGGGACAAACAGTAAGAAAAACCCTAAATCTCATATGCAGTTTAGAAATTAATTCAGAAGCTAACAGGCATTTCCCTAGGGTAGAAGAGATTGGGATGTAGTCAGCCCTGCGTGAAAATCTGAGTTCTGCTGCTGCTTAGCTGTTAAATCTTTCACAGGTATCTGGATTTCTCTGGCTGCTCATCTCCTCTGTAAAATGAAGGTAATGCTACTATCTAGGGGGGCTAAATAATGCATGTAAATCATCAGGTACCATAAGAGTCATTAATCTTTCCTGACAGGTGAAACCTAGGTACAATGAGAAGGTGTTGACAGCTGACTGGAAAAGATAACCTGAACATGAACAGATTCTTGATCAGAGAAAACTGGTTGCAACCATGAGACCGAAATCAAAAGCCTTAGTACACTTTCTTTAAAATTCACACGATCATTGGCAAGGAAGCTGCTCCTCACGTGGGCAGTCTTTCGTAGACTGTTCCGGCACGAAAAGCAGCAGATATTAACAACTAGAACCAAACTCCTTGCGTAACACCATGTCAGTTAGCTCATCACACAAAGTTCTACACGGAAAAGCAGATCAACACATTTACCAAAGAGCTGAGGCAACACCGAAGCTCCGTCTGCGTAGGCGATGTACTTCCACCGCTTAGTTCGAAGCATGTAGGTGGAGGCGTTCACGTTACACCCATGGAACTCACTCAGAATCCAGGGCGGATGCAGGGTTTTGAGTTCATTTTTATTCCTAAGTGTTTCCGATGATAGTGGCAACAGAGAGTATCCACTCAGATTCTGAGGCAGAGGGATCCCGGCAATATCTGTGCAACACAAATAAAGTACTTTTTCAAAACTCATTCTTCTGTCACTTGGACAGTGATAAATGACATTATTTACACTTCTCTCTAAGAGGAAGGGTGCTGCAACTAGAGCTTGTATGTGGACTTTGGAAATACACTGCCTACATTCAAATGCTTTGTCCATGAGCCACGTCACCTTGGTCAGTGTATTAACTTCTCTGAGCTTCACCTGTAGGAGAGGGTTGATAATAGTTCTTTGATCTCACAGGTTCACTTTAGGTTTGAATAAGATAATTAAGTAAAATTCTGAGAACACTGCCTGGCCCACAGGAACCCTCATCCAATATTAGTTAATGAAGGTTCTTTTTCCCTGAATGTTCAAATAATCACAGTTGTTTCTCCATGTTTGTTCCATGGGATATTAACAAGACCTATATGAGAAAGGAGTTCAGTAGTCACGTACACGTGCAAAACAATGGCTAATCAAAATTGAAGATAAATGGTTGTAGATGTAGGTTTATTGTCGCTGTGTAGTATAAACTTCAAGAATAGCCTGTAGTATACCAGGTTTTCTAAACTTATTTGATGACAGAATGCTTTTTCATTTCTAAGTAGCATCTTGGGGGATTAATATTTTATAAAATGTACTTTAGGAATCTTGGATTCTACTGATCTAGGGAAAAGTAATTTATTTTTATATGCTAATTTTATGTAATAATTTATTGGTATATTATAAAATGTAGGCAGAGAAATGAGGAATGGCTAACTTAAAAACACGTTATACTTTTTAAGGACTTTAAAAGTATTTGTGGGGCCGGCTCTGTGGTGTAGCAGGTAAAGCCACTTCTGCAGTGCTGGCTTCCCATATGGCGCCGGTTCGAGTCCCGACTGCTTCTCTTCTGATCCAGCTCTCTGCTGTGGCCTGGGAAAGCGTAGAAGATGGCCCAAGTCCTTGGGCTCCTGAACCCACATGGGAGACCAGGAAGAAGCTTCTGGATCCTGGTTTGAGATCAACTCAGCTTCAGCCATTGCGGCCATCTAGGGGAGTGAACCAGTGGATGGAAGAACTCTCTCTCTCGCTCTCTCTCTCTCTCTGTTTCTCTCTCTGCCTCTCTGTAGCTCCGCCTTTCAAATAAATAAATAAATAAATCTTAAAGAAAGTATTTGTTTGGCACTCAAATTTTCTTTTTAATTATGGCTGGGTATTCAGGATAGCTTTCTTTCTTTCTTTCTTTCTTTCTTTCTTTCTTTCTTTCTTTTTTTTTTTTTTTTTGACAGAGTGGACAGTGAGAGAGAGAGAGAGACAGAGAGAAAGGTCTTCCTTTACCGTTGGTTCACCCTCCACTGGCCGCTGCAGCCAGTGCACCGCGCTGATCCGAAGCCGGGAGCCAGGTGCTTCTCCTGGTCTCCCATGCGGGTGCAGGCGCCCAAGCACTTGGGCCATCCTCCACTGCACTCCCTGGCCACAGCAGAGAGCTGGCCTGGAAGAGGGGCAACCGGGACAGAATCTGGCGCCCTGACCGGGACTAGAACCCTGTGTGCCGGCGCCGCTAGGCAGAGGATTAGCCTAGTGAGCCTCGGCGCCGGCCTTCAGGATAGTTTTAAAATGAGTCTGCAGCATCTTCTCCACCCCTTTTTTGAGGTGAATGTTCCATATTTTTATGTATATTTAAATATTTCTGAAGAAAAACAGAAAGTATTCTATCTGAAATGTTAGAAATGAAACCAAATTGAAAAACAAAGATACATTAGATTAACTAAGGGAACAAACAGGTTAAAAGGGAAAAAGGAATTAGACCTCTATAAATCTTCCGCAGGTACTAGTTTTACAGATAACAACTTTATCTTCCATCTCCTGTGGAAAAGGCATATTACAAGTGCTAGTACTGTGTGAGCAGCCATCTCTAGGGACTTCATTGAGTCGTAAAGAAAGGAGAGAGAGGTATTTCAGAACGGGGGAGAGCTGCGGGGGAGACTGCTTGCAGTGAGGGGAGGCGGGCGGTGGGGGCGAGGCTGGGGAAGGGGGCTCCACAGGCACAGGGAGGGGAGAGGGGATGCCTCTGAGCAAGGCGGGACTTGGCGATGCACTGACACGGACTCTGGTCTGTGGAAGTTCTTGTAGTCGGTGTGTTAATAACCTTCAGCACCTAAACTGTTCTTACTCTTTCTTTCCTAGAGACGCCTGGAAGACCACACAACTTTGCTGCTGTCTTTCCAGGAGAAGTCAGTGGTAAGCTAAGAGTCCGTGTGCGTTTTCTCTTTTTTATTCATTCAGCACACGGGCGCTGCTGCAGATACACAGCAACAGTACACGTTTTTTAGAGCTTACCTAAGAAGAATGAAAGATGTTAATATAATCGTATCTAACATTTAAGTGTTTAGCATGTCCCAAGCTTTATTGAGAGCTATAAAATATTTTTTTATTTTTTTGATGAGAAAATGAAAGAGCAGAGATGTCAGATAACCTGCCCAGGGTCACACAATTGGTAATGACTGGCGGTGGCGTGGGGCGGGCTCTCTGTATTACACCGTAATTCTTGCTTTGCTGTAGTCATTCAATTCCACAGTATTTCTCAGCCAGTTACAACCAGCTACAAAGTCTGTGCAAAATGCCTGCCCATCCCAGTCTTCAAGTAAGATCCTGAAAGAAGGGTTTTACAATTTGAATCAACAACAATTAAGAATTCTATAATTACAATCCCATAATTCAAAATAAAATCTGAACTTCTAAATGGGAGGAAGGCAGGTGTTCTACGAAAAGATCAACTTTTAAAAAATTTTCATATAAGTGGCCGGCGCCACGGCTCACTATTCTAATCCTCCGCCTTGCGGCGCCGGCACACCGGGTTCTAGTCCCGGTCGGGGCACCGGATTCTGTCCCGGTTGCCCCTCTTCCAGGCCAGCTCTCTGCTGTGGCCCGGGAGTGCAGTGGAGGATGGCCCAAGTGCTTGGGCCCTGCACCCCATGGGAGACCAGGATAAGTACCTGGCTCCTGCCATCGGATCAGCGCGGTGCGCCGGCCACAGCGTGCCGGCCGCAGCGCGCCGGCCGCGGCGGCCATTGGAGGGTGAACCAATGATAAAGGAAGACCTTTCTCTCTGTCTCTCTCTCTCACTGTCCACTCTGCCTGTCAAAAAAAAAATTTTTTTTCATATAAGTTTATAAATGAAAATTAAATCAATTTTAATTCTAAAATAGATTACCTTTATTTCTCACTGAGCTAAAGGTTGCTGATACTAGGTTTTTGAGAAGAAAATGGAGGAAGTAATTTTTAAAGAATAATCTCTGAAATAATGATATCAATTTTTAGTACTATAAAGAATTCTTATTCATAAAATGGCACATTTCTGGCAGCACTAGTAAATGGTAATGTAATAGTACATCATAAAAGACCCACAAATATACACAAACTAAGAATACTCTTCTGTCTCATTAAATATTTCATAGGGAAAATGCATTCTTAAAAATTATTTGTAAATTCATACTTTTAAATAAAAACATTACAGCATCTTAAATTTCAACACACTATTGAGGGTAAGGTAGGTTTTTTAAAGCAGGAATCCCAATTGGTTTTCCAATCCAATAAAGAATTTTTTTAAAAAATTTATTTGACATAGTTACAGACAGTGAGAGAGAGAGACAGAGAGAGAAAGGTCTTCCTTCCGTTGATTCACTCCCCAAATGGCTGCTACGGCCGGTGCTGCACTGATCTGAAGCCAGGAGCCAGGTGCTTCTTCTTGGTCTCCCGTGCGGAGCCCAAGCACTTGGGCCATCCTCCACTGCCCTCCTAGGCCATAGCAGAGAGCGGGACTGGAAGAAGGGCAACTGGGACTAGAACCAGGTGCCTGTATTGGATGCCGGCACCGCAGGCGGAGGATTAACCAAGTGAGCCATGGTGCAGACACCTAAAGATTTTTTGAATCACTATCTTTCATGCAATATTTTTGAGACTCATTGGATCAGCGCGGTGCGCCGGCTGCAGCGGCGGCCATTGGAGGGTGAACCAACGGCAAAGGAAGACCTTTCTCTCTGTCTCTCTCTCTCACTGTCCACTCTGCCTGTCAAAAAAAAATAAAAATAAAAAAAATTTAAAAAAAAAATAAAAAGGTTAATTTGAAAGAAATAATACCATGATAATGTTATTGTCTGGCTTAAATATTAGGTTCTTGTTAAATTTCCTTGCGTCTTTCTACTTTACCTCCAGCTAATAGCTCATTTATAGGATATCTTAGGGTCTTATATAAAGATCTGTGCACTTGTGTTCTCTTCCACTGCCTTTTCCCTCCTAAAAAAATCATATAGTTGCAGCTTTTCCCCTTGTGATAATGTAAGAATATTTATTATGAAACACATTTTAAATTGTGCTAAGCCTTGAAGATGTTAACTTAATTTCCAGTGTAGAATGGAAGATGCACTTATTTTTGGCTTTTACTTCCTTTATTCTTGTTGGGCAGGTCAAAGTAGCACATGACCTACATGCTGCTAATCCATATATTCTGCAGGGAAATGTGACTCAAAGGAAGTCTGTTACTAAGAATCTTATGAAAGATAAAAATATATAAAAAACTATGTACAACTATGGATTTTAGAAAATAGATTCTAACACTATACAAAGTTAGTCGTTTCCGGGTAGATGGAATAATCCCTAAAATGACATTTTAGTGAGGTGGTGGCAGAGAATCCAATGGCGCACAAATCATTTCTGCAGAATCACGACCCTTTCTCTCGTGGCTTGCTTCACAGTCACATCCTGACCGTGAGCTTCTGAAGGGGACATCACTAAGGCCAGTGAAGGCCACAGGAGTACGAGGAGCCGTTTCCTTGTTTTTCAAAATATGGACTTGACTCACAGTCAGATGAGTCTCTCAAGGTTAGAAATCAGTCAGCAGGGCCTCCGAGGTGCTTGTTCATTCTCCATTCACTACAAATACACAATGACAGAACCCATGACTTACCAAGCAGGGTAGGGTAAATATCCACAAGGGAAACCACGTTTGGAACTTGCACGTTGGCCTTGATTCCTGGTCCCATTATCAAAAGCGGAACATGGGCACTGGCTTCGTACATGCTCATTTTATAAAACTGTCGGTGCTCCATGGCCAGTTCCCCGTGGTCTGATGTGTATATGACCACAGTTTTCTGAAGAAGGTCTAACTGGCGAAGGGCCAAAATAATTTCACCTACAATAGAAATCCAGAGAAATCGGTACTGATTATCTGATGTTTTATTCTGTCGTATTAAGTTTATGACAACAGCACCCTACAGAAGTTTGTCTTAACATCTGAATATTATCTAGTCTCATGTGCTTGCTCCTCAGTTGACAGTGGAGTGAGAAAAGGGAAAATATAATACTCCCAGGACCTCCGGCTCACCTGGAGAACATGGCTGGTTGGATTTCTGTTTTTAAGACAGTGGGTTGGGGAGATGTCTTCTCCCTAAGTCTGACCATAAACACCATACATGTCTCAAATGACACAGACTGGTATCACCACTGACCCACAATTTCTGCACAAAACGAGATCATAAGAGCAGTCAGAACTCTTATCTGCTACTCTTCCTTCCAAACTCTAAGCAGTCACTAGGTCAAGCTCTTGCAGTTGACTAAGGGTTACAGAAATTCCACCTCTGAAGATGAGCTGGAGGCAACAGAGAGAGTATACAAGTGAGATTTAGCATATCCTTAGCTAGGGAATGACTGGATAGCCAAGTTCCTCTGACCATTGCTGTTTGCTACAATCTTGAAACTTCCTCCCCATTGTAATGAAGAGAACCCCAGTAGAGCAGAGTACAGACCAAGGAGTCCTCTTTATTTTAGCACTACTTGCAGCTGGGGTACCAGAGTCTTTATTGTTAAAAAAAAAAAAAAAAAAAAAAACCTACAGATTCTGAGGTCCAGGCAGAACAGAGTCAGTGCTCTTTGGAATTATTCCTGGATGTGAGACCATCATGACAGTCAACGGGACAACTGGAACTGCTTCCTAGCTGGTCTTCTAGTGACCACCCCTCTCCCTTCCACAGTGTCCTCGTACCACGCTGGTGCATCTCATGGTGTCGCCTGTGCTTGCTTGCTCACAGCTTCTCAGGGCCTGATTCTTTAGTACGGCAAGCGAGGCCTCTGCACTCTCCAACCTTGGCACCCTCAGCCACCTGCCAGGCCTCTGCCTTCCAGCACTCCTAAATGACTTGATCTCCTGAACACACAGCATTAGTTATGCTTCCTTGGCTCCACACACACTGCTTCCTGTACTGAATGCTGCTTCTTCCACTCTCCACTCTGCAAATTCCCATCCTGCCTTTGTGACCCCGCTCAAGCTCCATCTCTCCAGTAAAGCCTCATTCCCTGCTCCTCCAAGTGGACTGAATCACTCTGTTCTCCAAGACCCCTGAAACTTGGGCATCTCTGTAGTTATAACAAGATATTGTGACTTCTTGTGTTTACACTCATTCAGTAACAGTAAATATTTACTGAATGCTTACGTGTGCAAGGCACTATGAATGCAAGGCAGGCAACTCGGATGTAATACCAAATAAGACTGACTGTCCCTGCCATCCTGAGGCTCACGTTCTTTGGGGGAAACAGATAGAAAACAGGCAAACAGAAATTAATATAATGGAGAAACGCAATAAAGTATAGAGGAAGCAGAATAATGGGACTGGTACACTAACTGAGGGTGGTTTAGGAAAACAGCCTTAAGGGGGTACTAGCTGAGCTAATAATAAGCCAGCCATGTAAAAAGCAAAGGGAAGGGCATCCCAGAAAGAGGAAACAGAACATCCAAAGGCCTTGAAGTGGGGGAAGGGCTTACAGTATCTTAAATGTGAGATTTCTTCACAGCATTCGGCATGGTGTCCCTGGTGCCCAGCCTAGTGGCTGACAGCCAGAGGCGCTGATTGTTGGTTGAACACACATGATCAAACAGTAATCCTATTTGTTGGTCATATAAGTGTATTATTTACAATGAAGACAGAAAATATTCCACAAACTTTGTGACTTGAACATAAAGGAACTGCTGTATCTTTCTCTGAAGAGGCCTGAGGAGTATTCCCACTAGCCCTGAAGCTCATTAGCTAGCATTTCACGTTAGTGCATGGGGGTGAATGGATGGCTGTAAATCTTCAAAAGTGACTCCTAGGGTGTAGGTGAGTGAACGCTCCCTACCGTAGAAAACAGGTGTATGGATTTATGACAACAGAAACGTACTTAATTTTATTTGCATTAAGATTGAATACTTGGGGAATCCTTGTGACTCTTAGCTTGTATTATGTTGCTCTATTTTAAATAACTTATTTGGCCTCTGAGCTTTCTTCTGTGTACTATTCTATTTTTACCCAAGAAATGCTTTTTAACAAACAGCTATCCACTTGTTCACCGCCAAGATTCACTCTGGACAGAAGAGGTGCTACCCATATTTCACTAATGCCATTATGCCAAAGGGCAGCAAAATAAATAACATGGATTAATGAAAATAAGTTTCATTATAAAAATGTGTATTTTGGGGCTGGGTATTTGTCATAGCAGTTAAGAAACCACTTGGGCAACCTGCATCCACTACTGGGGTACCTGGTTCAAGTCTTGGTTACTCTGCTTCTGATCCAGCTTCCTGCTACTGGCTACCTGAGAGGTAATTAGTGATGGCTCAAGTACTTTGGTCTCTGCCACTGGGACCACCTGGAGACCACCTAGATCAACTTCTGGACTCCTGGCTGTGGCCTGGCCCAGGTCTGGCTGTTGCAGGCATTTGGGGAGTGAACAGTAGATGAAAGTTCTCTCTCCTTTTGTCTGTCTGTCTCTCTCTTTTTTTTTTTTTTTCAAAAAAAGATTTATTTATTTATTTGAAAGAGTTACACAGAGAGAGGAGAGGCAGAGAGAGAGAGAGAGAGAGAGAGAGAGAGAGGTCTTCCATCGGTTGGCTCACTCCCCAATTGGCCACAACAGCTGGAGCTGCGCTGATCTGAAACCAGGAGCCAGGAGCTTCTTCCGGGTCTTCAAGGCAGGTGCAGGGGCCCAAGGACTTGGAGCATCTTGTACTACCTTCCCAGGCCATAGCAGAAAGCTGGATCAGAAGTGGAGCAGCCGGGTCTTGAACAGGCGCCTAGATGGGATGCCAGCACTTCAGGCCAGGGTGTTAACCTGTTGCACCACAACACTGGCCCCCGTCTGTCTCTCTTAAAACTAAAATTTAAATGAATAAATAAATAAATACATAAAACATGACACCCCTCCACTGGTATTTTTAAAAAGCCTGGGTGTCTCCACATATGAACTGAGAACTGCTATGACTCTGCCAGTGATAAGGCAAAACACCCCCATGGCAACCATCTTAAGGAGACAGGTTTGACTCTGAGCTGGCCTTAAACTTGAACATGGACAAAAAACTCAGTATGATTCTGGACTTGAATATATGAGTACATGGGGAAACTGATTTCAGTCTTAGGCCTTGCTCTAAAGGCCTAGCAAGAATGGATTTGTAGTTTTTACAAGTCTGGAAGAAGTGACAAGATTCTACTAGCAACCTCTCTTCTCTTAGAACCTAAGCTGCCTTACCTGTCAACCAAACACTGGCCCCTATTTAAGGCCAGTAAAGAGTTTTGTTTCAAGCAGTAGATAGCCTTCTGTGGTCCTTTCCTTATGTATGAACAAATATGAGCAGTTACGAATATGAGAATTTAGGGGTCATTAAGATAGAAAAGACATTGTGTTCTACTACTAATGCCAGTTACACTCTTTTTGTATGTGTCGGAATTCTTAGACTTCTAAGTCTGAAGTATGTAGGCGACTGTAGTGAGAAATCTCTGAAGGCGTTCATGTAAGTCACCAGCCAGCACAAGCACAGCCTGCTGGAAAAATATTCCAGGTTTTCTTCAGGTAATTGCCTACGAACTAAATCACCTACCAAGCATGGCGTCTGCCTCGGCACACATGGCATAATAAAATGCTCGAATGTTCTTAATTTCCTTCTTTGTAAACTTCCCAGTGCAGTTTTTTGTGTAGGAAGAATAGTAGTCCACAGGGTGCATTTCTGCCAGGGGCGACCACTTGGGGATTTTGATGGCATCACGATACACCTAAGAAGGGGAGAACAAGCTTAGTTTGTGGTTCTAGTACATCAGTAATATTCCTCCCCCCGCCCAACAAGTCTGTGTGGGGAACTAGACAACGTGCACTCACTTAGAGGGTAGAAAAGAAAACATCTGCAGGCCAGCGAGAAACAGGAGCTATCTCAGATGACACTGCAGCCCGGCTCAAGCTTCATGTCTCTGGGAAACGTATTCCTTGCTCCTCAAGTGAGGGGAGCACTTGAGTACATGGTGTACATGAGTGTGACCAACTCAAGACTCAGGTCCAACCGTCTGAGACCTGAACTCTTCCCCAAGAGTTCACCAGTAAAAATGCCAACCTCTAAGCACTTAGCCAAATATCTGTTCCACAAATGCAGCCTTGATGTGTGTGTATAAATATAAATGTTTACAGTGTTGGTAACAACATTTAAGACTAGATCTTTAATTCTTATATAAGTTTTAGTCATGTAAGCTTTCAAAAAGTCCAACCATCTATCTCCCATCTAGTTCGAAGTTACTTAATTCATTTATGGCTAGTACTAACTTCAAATAGTTTTTTTAAAAAAAGATTTATGTATTTAAAAGAGTTACATAGAGGGGGAGGAGAGAGAGAGAGAAACAGAGAGAGAATATTTTCCATCCACTGGTTCACTCCCCAAATGGCTGCAACAGCTGGAGTTGGGCCAGGCTAAAACCAGGAGTCAGGAGCATCTTCCCGATCTCCCACAAGGGTGCAGGGGCCTAAGCAGTTGGGCTATCCTCTGCAGCTTCCCCAGCCCATTAGCAGGGAGCTGGATCAGAAGCGGAACAGCCAGGACTTGAACCGGTGCCCATATGGGATACAGTTGTTGCAGACGGCAGCTTTACCCGCTCCACCACAATGCCTGCCCTCAAATAGGTTTGTGAAGATGGAGCCCCCAGAACTTTCTAAGATGTGGAAATTTAAAATTCTGACATTATTTCCTTTTCAACAGGATGCACTAAATTGTGTTTCTGATTAGTTTTCTTTCTTTTTTCTTTTCTTTTTTTTTTTTTTTTTGACAGATAGAGTTAGTGAGAGAGAGAGAGACAGAGAGAAAGGTCTTTCTTCCGTTGGTTCGCTCCCCAAATGGCCATTACAGCCAGAGCTATGCTGATCCGAAGGCAGGAGCCAGGTGCTTCTCCTGGTCTCCCATGCAGGTGCAGGGCGCAAGCACTTGGGCCATCCTCCACCGCACTCCTGGGCCACAGCAGAGAGCTGGACTGGAAGAGGCGCAACCGGGACAAGAACCTGGCACCCATATGGGATGCCGGGGCCGCAGGTGGAGAATTAGCCAAGCAAACCACGGCGCCGGCCCCTCTGATTAGTTTCCAGAGTGACCTAATTTAAGGCTACACATCGCCTAATACAGGCAACGCTGCCTCACATGGGTCTGATAGGCATAAATATCAGCTATCAGAGTTTAATTAAATAACACCAGTCCCCCAACCAAATGATTTAAATCTCAGTAATCGGGGTGTATGAACTGTGGATAATTACATAAACTACAACTTTCACACTGATATGCCGCTAGCTCTCCAGCCTACAAGTCACCATGTAAACAGCAGATGTGCGTCTTCCTCAGTGACTAGTCATGTTGTTTCAGAGTGTGTCGGTGACTGGTTTGCAGTAAATGCACAGAGAGCCAAGTGAGCATTTGTGCCGCCTCCTTGTCTCTCACTGATAAATCCACGTGGCACATCACAGGAACGGATAACCCAAAGATGAACATGCGGTGCAGACGTGAAAAATGGTAAGAACGCAGGTGAAATTCAGATCAAAGGTAAATGAAGTCCTGGAAGAAAGAGCTGGCCTGGAATAGCTGACGAGAGAAATAACAGGCTGGAACTGAGACATAGAATTTTCAAAGTACTTTTTCAGAACTGCATCACTATACACAGACACTCGTTAGAGATGGAACTTGTGGAAGGCACTCGCAGACCTGAATGAGGAGAGCTGGTGCGAAGAAAGGGCAAAGATGTCCTGAGGAAGTGACACTGCTAAAAAGTGTGCATTCGAGGAACTCCTGGCCGTGTATCTCGACACCGGAGGTGAAACAGGGAGAACGTCAGAAGGTGATCCGAGTTTAGGCTCTGCCGACTCACAGAGCCCATTCTTGTTCTGGGTTATACGTTAGAGACGGCAACCAGTGTTAAAACTACTGTTAAGGTGTTGTTTTGTTTTGTTTGTAAAGAACCCTACACTTTAATTCTCTATGTCTCCCATGTTTCTAGTGTTTGCATTACAGTACACTAAATATTAATTTTTAGTATTTTTTCATTTTAATTTATAACCCACAAAGAAGCTTTCAATGTTTTGACAGATCTTTTTAAAACTTCCTGAAACAGTGGCCTTTTTTCTTTATCTGACAGAGTTAGACAGTGAGAGAGAAAGACACAGAGAAAGGTCTTCCTTCTGTTGGTTCACCCCCAAAATGGCCGCCATGGCTGGAGCTACGCCGATCTGAAGCCAGGAGCCAGGTGCTTCCTCCTGGTCTCCCATGTGAGTGCAGGCGCCCAAGCACTTGGGCCATCCTCCACTGCCTTCCCAGGCCACAGCAGAGAGCTGGACTGGAAGAGGAGCAGCCAGGACTAGAACCCGGCGCCCATGTGAGATGCTGGCGCTGCAGACGGAGGATTAACCAAGTGAGCCACGGCACCGGCCCAACAATGGCCATTTCTTCCCCTGCTTCTTAGGATCGTTTTGTACAGCTTCCGCTTGCTTAGTCTTTTCTACCATTCTGAACTCTGCGTAACGAGGACTGCCTGTGTCCCTAAGAGAATGGCTTCGGTCTCTGTTTTTCTAGACATATCGTACACACATTTGGTCAGCTCACAGCATGCATGAGTTCTAACACTTGTTTTAGTTTAGTTCTGTAAAACTGCCTCTTTAGTTTTTATCAAACCTGCTACTGGTCAAGTTTGAAAATAGATACTTTTCAAATTTGCTTTAAAAGCAGTAATAAAAAAAACAATGAGCTAATGCCAGAAACCTGCAGATGAAATGTTGACTTGTATGTTGCAGCACACATGTGAACTTACTTTTTTAAGCCAGTAATGAGATGTTTGGAATGTTGAAGCTCCAAAATTTTCTCCTGAGGACGGGGAAGGGTAAGGGTGTGGTAAATTCAATCCCACGTAAAGAACGAAGGGCCCTGCGAGGTGCACGGCCTCCTTCCTTAGCCAGTCTGTGGCCCTGTCTGTGATCTTCCAGTCCTTTTCCATCACTCTTGTTTTATTCTTGTCAGGAAGGAGATTAACCATGGGCCTGCCTTCCTGTCGGAGTAGGAAAGCAACATCTCTTGTCCAGGCTTCCACACGATTACTGAGGGAGTAAAAAGACAGGTGAGTATTGTTAAGGCATTAAAAAAAGTGTTTTAAAAATTTGATCGCGTGAGAGCGAGCTCCCATCCACCCACTGCTCCACTCCCCAAATGTGTGCAACTCCCAGGCTGAAGACGGGAGCCATGAACTCAATCCAGGTCTCTCACATGGATGGCAGAGGCCTAAGCACTTAAGCCAGCACCTGCGGCCTCCCAGGGTGCACCTTAGCAGGAAGCTGGAATTGGGAGTGGAAACGGGACTGGAGGCCAGGCACTCTAATGTGGGATGTGGGCGGCTTAGGTGGAGTATTAGCCATCAGGTCAGATGCCTTCCCCTAAAAAAAGTTTTACAACATACAATGCATACACATTAAGAAAGCAACATGGGGGCCGGCGCCACGGCTCACTAGGCTAATCCTCTGCCTAGCGGCGCCGGCACACCGGGTTCTAGTCCCGGTTGGGGCACCGGATTCTGTCCCGGTTGCCCCTCTTCCAGGCCAGCTCTCTGCTGTGGCCAGGGAGTGCAGTGGAGGATGGCCCAGGTGCTTGGGCCCTGCACCCCATGGGAGACCAGGAAAAGCACCTGGCTCCTGGCTCCTGCCATCGGATCAGCGCGGTGCGCCGGCCGCAGCGTGCTGGCCGTGGCGTGCCATTGGAGGGTGAACCAACGGCAAAGGAAGACCTTTCTCTCTGTCTCTCTCTCTCACTGTCCACTCTGCCTGTCAAAAAAAAAAAAAAAAAAAAAAAAAAAGCAACATGGGGGGCCGGCACTGTGGCATAGCAGAAAAAGCCACTGCCTGCAGCACCGGCATCCCATATGGGCGCCAGTTTGAGTCTGGCTGCTCCACTTCTGATCCAGCTCTCTGCTATGGCCTGGGGAAAGCAGTGGAAGATGGCCCAAGTCCTTGGGCCCCTGCACCTGTATGGGAGACTCAGATGAGGTTCCTGACTTCAGATGGGCCCAGCTCTGGCCTTTGTAGCCATTTGAGGAGTGAACGAGCAGATGGAATTCCTCTCTCTCTCTGTCTCTCCCTCTCTCTTCCTGTAACTCTGCCTTTCAAATAAATAAACACATATTTAATAAGAAAAGCAACATTAAAAAATAATTTTTTGACTCCATTATGTAAACATTCATAATAACTATGAAATCTCAATGAGGAAGTTATTCAGCAGTTCACATTCAAAAAACAGGAGAGAAATAACAAGAAATATATTCATTTATGTGTTCTTTAAAATTATGGCAGATTGCTTAGAAGGGCCACTTTTTCTTACAGCAAGACATTTAGTCAAAGAAAGTGTTTCAGATTCCTAGCATTTCTCCTTAGTCACTGAATTTTCTGGCATTTTCGTTTTCTTCTTCTCAGAAGAAAACAGCATTTTTTTTCTTTTTTTTTTTTAAAGAGATCTACTTATTTATTTATTTTAAAGTCAGAGTTACAGAGGGAGAGGGAGAGACAGAGATCTTCCATCTGCTGGTTTACTCTCCAGATGGCCACAACAGCCAGTGCTGGGCCAGGCCAAAGGCAGGAGACAGGAGCTTCTTCCAGATCTCCCACGTGGGTAGCAGAGGCCTAGGCACTTGGACCACTTTCTGCTGCTTTTCCCAGACGGTTAGCAGGGAGCTAGATGGGAAGTGGAACAGCCAGGACATGAACCAGTGCCCTTCTGGGATGCTGGCGTTACAGGCAGTGGCTTTACCTGCTACCCCACAATGCCAGCCCCAGAAGTCAATATTTCTAACCAAAGCTACCACAATTTCCTTTTATTATTAAATCTTTATAGTTTTAAGATCCTACCTGACTTGTAAACTTTATGCCTCCAAAGCCTCAGATTTCAAATGTTTCCAGGTATATTTTTTCTTAATTAGGCCTGTGATTATATAGTGGATTGAAAGTATATCCTTGTATAAATTAAAGAAAAAAAGGGGCCAGTGCTGTGGCATAGCGGGTTAAAGCCCCAGGCTGCAGCACCCACATCCGATATGGGTGCCGGTTCAAGTCCCAGATGCTCCTCTTCCGATCCAGCTCTCTGCTATGGCCTAGGAAGGCAGTAGAGGATGGCCCACATGCTTGGGCCCCTGTACCCACATGGGAGACCAGGAAGAAGCTCCTGGCTTCGGATCAGTTCAGCTCTGGCTGTGCGGTCATTTGGGATGGAAGACCTCTCTCTCTCTCTCTCTCTCTCTCTCTCTCTCTCTGCCTTTCCTTCTCTCTCTGTGTAATTCTTTCAAATAAATAAAATAATTTTTAAAAAAAGAAAAAAGAAAGGAAGGAAAGAGAAGGATTGAGGGAGGGAGAAAGGTAGGAAGTCTGGTTATCTTTTTATTAGTGTATCAATCAAATATATAAAATCTGTTCTCTTTATATTAACAAAAATAAAGAAGATCATGAACACTGTTATGAAAAAACTATGCATAATGTCAAGATTTTTGCACCAAAATTGTCCTTTAATTCCAAAACAATTTAAACTAGGATCAGATATACCTAAGCTAGTACTGCTAATCTCCTATCCATTATAAGCTAAAGGCACTGATTTACAAGCTAAACGATTCGATTAATTCATTTTCTCTAAATATTTTTTAAAAAGATTTATTTTTATTTGAGAGGCAGAGAGAGAGAGAAATCTTCCATCTACTGGTTCACTCCCCAGATGGCTGCAACAACATGGCTGGGCCAGGCTAAAGCCAGGAGCCTGGAGCTCCACCCAGGTCTCCCACAGTGGCAGAGGTCCAAGGACTTGGTCCATCTTCCACTGCTTTCCCAAGTGAATTAGCAGGAGCTGGGTTAGAAGCGGAACAGCCACAATTCAAACCAGTATAGATATGACATTGCAGGTGGCAGCTTAGCTCACTGCGCCACAACACTGGCCCCCAATTTCTCTAAATCTTTATCTTACAACTTGATTTTCCTCAGTCATTTTCTAAGTACATGTAGCTGGTGCAGTTGTTGAGGAAGCAGTCCTAGGCATTTCTAAAGAGCTTGTTTTTCTATGTTTACATGGAGGTGAGTACATCTGAAGTGCCCTATCAATTCAGAAAAGTTTTAAAGCTTCAAATCCCAACTCATAAACCTCTTATATTAGAACAGAATACTCCACAGAAATTTTAGTGCACACAAAGTAACTAATGGCCTTTATATGAGCTAAAATAGAAGATTTTTATTACCTGTGGTCTGAGGGCAGGTAGAGTCATTTAAGTTGGGGCAGACATTGTGGCGCAGCAGGTTAAACCACCACTTGGGACAGTCAAATCCCAAATCAGAGTGCCTGGTCTGAATCCTGGCTATCCTACTTCTAGTTCAGCGTCCTGCTAAGGCAACCTGTAGGCAGCAGATGAGGGCTCACATTCTCAGGCCTCTGCTACCCACAGGGGACCCAGATGGTTTTCTGGGCTCCTGGCTTCATCCTGGCCCAGTCCTGGCTACTGCAAGTATTTGGAGAATGAACCACAGGATGGAAAATCTGTCTCTGGTCTCTGTCCCTATGCCACTCTGCCTATAAGTAGATGACAATCAACAACATTAAAAAAGGAAATTTCAGCTGCCATAATAACTATCATTTTTCATAGTAGATATTCAATATGATAAAAATAAAAACTAGAGTTTTTACAGAATCACATTAGCAGATTCTAATTAATTCCAGTGGATGAGAAACCTTAAAAAGTTTTGGAAAATGTGTCATACTATTAAATCACTATGGCATCAATTTTTGAGTCTTCTGCTTATGTCATTGCTAAAATAGCACTCTATGTGACTGTGAGTTACTGTAGAGGTGTGATTTTAGGGGTTTCTAACACAGCAGTACTTGTAGGAGAGCTCCAGATTCTGGGATCAGAAGGAACAGGACTCTGAGATGCATCCGGGGTGTATAGGAATCCAAGTGTTTTTTTCCAACCTAGGAGTGTTACGTGGGAAAACATGGCTGAGAAATTCCTACAAGTGGACTTGGAATACAACCTAACTCGTTGCCTGTCTTTGGATGACCAGGAATAGACTACTGTCCTGATGGTGCTCATGGACCTGCTCCATTGCCCCCTCAGTGCTGTCATGAGTGAGTGTGACCATCAGAGGAAAGCTCTTTTAGCTTCTAAAAATGATTGGACTGACCCAGCTTGCTGCATTTTTATGCCACAGCAAAGAATACATATGATTTCAGTTAAGCTTCGTGGTGATAAGTTTATGCCCTGTCATTATTATTGGTAGTAGTAGTAGTATTTCTATACTTTCTGTGTTTTGAGATTTTTTTTTAGCCTAAGTCTCTATTAAGATAAAATGGTTAATTTTGGCCTAGTCTTGTTATTGAGACTAGATTTCAAACTTGGCTTTATTTCTGTATTCTTACTATCTTGGTGGTATCCTCTTTTGTCTATCCATAGGCATGTGTATCTTTGGCATGATTCCTGTAACTGTTGGTCTTCAAGTTATTTCATCATGGCTAAGGCAGTCAGGACAAGATTATGGTTGAAGGCAAAAAGTTCTATTCTCTCTCACTTTCTCACTTTTTTAAAAAAAACTTTTCCCTCTTTTCTGGCTTGAGCCAAAGGGAATCTTGAGCAAGCTAGCTAATTAAAAGGGTTATACTCAGTCAGATAACCCAGCTTCAGCCTTTGGGCCTATGTAGAACCTAACAATTCACTTCCTTGCAACTTAAGTAGGAGAGTGAGGAAGAACAAAAGTGTTAAGTGATGCATTTGGTATATGAATATACTATTTTAAAGGCATTCAATCAATATTAATAATTCCAGTCGCTGTTGACTCTGTTCTACCATCACCACTCCTGGGGCCAGTCCAACATTCCTGGGCACAAAAGTGTTGGTCACAGCAGAGACAATAGGCTGCCACAGGAGCTACACTCTCAACCCTGAGAGAGACCCTTCCCTGCCCAAGGCTCTTTCTAGCCAGTAACACCAATAAGCAAAACAAGGAAAGAGGATCTGAATGTGCAACCCCCTAATCTATGACAATAACAGAAAGAAAACTCTTTTGAAATTATAATTCTACTAACCAGTACCTCCATTCCCTTTTTACAAGGAGGATGGTCTCTTAATAAGGTCAAACTGTTGCTTCTGGAAGTAATATCTTTTGACCATGGGCTCCACCCTGCTTCCTTGTCTCAATATTTTAAGTGTTGTCTTTTTTCCACCACGAGTAATGGCTACAACCTGCTTGGAATGTAAGCTTTCTAACTGACCACTGGAGATATTTTGAACACATTTCTTTCCATTTCATTGCTTTGTGTTTTCTCCAGAATATCAAGCATATGGTTTTAATCAGGACAATTAACAAGAGCTTATACCAAAACACAAAACTTCCCTGTGGTTTGGATATTTCTTGATTGATTATAAAGTACCCCGCTACTTGCAGTAGGCCTGCCATGAAATGTGTGGTTTCCTGTGTGCTTTCAGGGAGTCCCTGAAATTATTGTCCTGATAATGTAAGCTATTATTTGCCTTCTTCATTCTAATTCCCTCACTTGTGTTGTAATTGATCCTCCGGTGGGAGCTCAGATGGGAATATACCCATCTCCAAGGAGACTGATTCCTATAGGCTTAGAGAGGCTTCACTACATCATTTTGTCATGGCCTTCCTACATGGCCCAAGGTCTACTTCAACTCTCCATAGAAATATGACGTGCTTCTCTTCTCAAAGGGACAAAATAATAATGCATATTTCTGATAAAGACATTCATAATTGGTTACCCCTTGTCTGACCTTGAGGTCTCTGCTATTTCAAATGTGGTTCATGGACTGGCATCATCAGCAGAACCTGACAGCTTATAATACATGTAGAATTTCAGGTCCCATCCCAGACCCACTGAATCAGAAAGGGCATTAACAAGATGTCCAAGTGACCTGCATGTGTGCTCAAGTTCCAAATGCACTGCTTTACATAACACTAAGAATTCTTTTCTGTAAAAACCTTCAATATTTAGACATGATAATCAAGATGGAATTTCCATAGTAGCCTATGGGTAGGAGAATTCTTCTATCTTGGTTAAATTCCAGAAAACAAGATGGTAGCCAACCAAATACACTATTCAACAATCAACAGTTTTGGGTGGGCAATTGGTACAGCAGTGAAGACCCTGCCTGGGATATGCATATCCCATACTGGAATGCCTGGATTTGAGCCTCTGACTCCATTTCCTATTCCAAGTTGCTGTTAATGTGCACTCTGGGAGACAGCAGGTGATGGCTCAAGTAATGGGTCCTTGCCCCACATGGGAGTCCTGGATTGAATTCCAGGTTATTGGCTTTGGCCTGGCCCAGCCCCCAGCTATTGTGGTCATTTGAGGAGTAAACCAGCAGATGGAAGACCTCTCTTTATCTCTGTCTCTGTCTCTACCTTTCAAATAAATGAAAGTAAATAAAAATTAAAACAACATTTGGATTAGCTCTTTTAAACAATAAAAACTCTGCACTAATACAAATGGAAAGTTAAACTAGCTAACATATTACCAACTAATTATTGCATAAATTTGTGTATGTGCCACCGGTGTGTGGGTTTCTATGCCAGTGTGCCAAGTTCTACTGTTATAAAATTGGATACTGATAGTTCATAGGCAGCCCAAGATTAATTTACTCAGCAACAATCACATCTGAAAAATATCACATACTGATATTGATGATGACATGACAGTTTTCGTTCAACACGAGGTAAAAACCTAGACAAAATCTTTAGCTTCCTGAGATTCAAATGAAGACAATCAACTGTCTCAGACTTTAACAGGAGGGAGGGAGAAAGGGAGGAGGGGGAGGGGGAGTGGGAGGGAAGAGGAAGGAGAGAGAGTAGGAGTGGGAGTGGGAGAGGGAGAGGAAAAGAGATATCTTCCATCTGCTAGTTACTCCCCAGTGCCCACATGCTGAAGCTGGGCCAGGTAGCAGTCAGGAGCTCAGAACTCAATCTGGGTTTCACCCATGGGTAGCAGGGACCCAATAACTTGAGCCATTACCTACAGTCTCTCAGTGTGCATTAGCAGTAAGCCACTGGAGATTTTTAGGGTTCTGTGGATATCACTCACTCTCCTCCTCTTTCTGTCTTACTATTAGTGTTGAGATTGCAGGAGCTAACCCGTCTCTAATAAGTCTTGTGAATAGAAAAATGACAATTCTGACAAATGGCCTTGCAAATTTCTGCATCTGCTTAATACACTGTGAGAGAGAAAAGAAATGCATACTCATTAAATGTCCTTCTCTCAAAGTTGTGGGAACCAGATCACTATTTTTAAATAGACACACAAGGCTGTCATCTGTCTTCTTTATATATATGATCACTCATAAAAACAGTCTGTTTTATTTGAGTGAATCATACAACTCTGGAAAATTCAGGTTGGAACATCACTATTCAATATACATTAATTAAATGTTCAATATGTTTTTTCACTGAATAATATTATTAGTTCCAACTATTTTCTTTTTTGATGGAATCATAGTAGCTTCTGCTCCTCAATCTTTTTTATTCATGGATTCGTTTGTAAATATGAAAATTATGATTTTTCTCCATTGAACAATAATAATAAAATCACATAATTACAGTGATAATATAATAATAGTACTATTAATAATAAACATTTCTACTAGAGAGATTTTGT
Organism: Oryctolagus cuniculus; assembly: GCF_964237555.1. Lineage (NCBI taxonomy): Eukaryota > Metazoa > Chordata > Mammalia > Lagomorpha > Leporidae > Oryctolagus > Oryctolagus cuniculus. The sequence goes on along the minus strand of NC_091445.1, from coordinate 18,180,653 downwards.
TTGTCTATGTAGGACTGGATACTCAGAGATCTAATGACTTCTGGTCGTGAGAGCCAGCTCAGCCATTTTCCAGCTTGCTGGGGAATTCACCATAGTGGAGCACTGATAATTACAACTTTGAATTCCTAGGTGACTGTGGCATAGCCCTCAGCAATTATACACGTATGCTCCAATTTGGGCCAACTTAAACAAAGGCAGCCATTTTAAATTCAGTTCAAGAAACACCTAATAAATGCATACCCTGTGCAAGGTACTGTGTCAGGCAGCTGCATGCTGTGACTTGCCCAGCTACCACAATGGTATTAACACCTTGTATCCACTCACACATAGAGTGCTCCTATGGTTGCACTTTTTAAAATACAGGGCCAAATGCTACCTTGTAAAATAAACAACTGTGATAATATAGTTCAATGATGGCTATAACACTGATGGTTTAGATCACACTCACTACTTTCATATCAAGGTGGAGATTTTTCTTACACTTTGAAGTAATTTTGACGTATCAACTTGAGCAACATTTAATTTTTTTTACATTTTGTTTGTTAGTATTATACAGAAAATATTATCCAGACAAAATGCCTTCAGATCTGCAAGGACAATGTAGGTACACTATTCCCAGTATATCTGTCACTAATAGAATTCACCAAGGAGTCTCTGCAGATGTCACCATGGCCAGAACTCTTGCTGCAGGACTGGCCTATATGGCCATCCTGTGTAGGATTTAACTCTTCCACTGTGACTGAGCAGGTGTGTGCTCCTGACCTCAGGAGCTGGTCTTTAGGTCCTTAACCTGGTTAGCAACTATGATAGGATCTGGCCTAAAATATGAGTGGGGGCTGTCATACTGATTTTTTACATGTGCATCTAATAACTGAATAACCAACAGTTGCTCAGAATGTGGCTATGAGGTAGAAGATGGGTCAAAATGGAGACGAAGCTTCAGCCAAAAAGGGTCATGCAAGTCAAAGTTAAGGGTAGAAGTGATGTGACTGATAAGACCAGGAACAGAGGAAAGGGGGAGCCTAGTCATGTTAACCCCAGCTAACTAGGATAAAGTTCCCCCGGTGCCTGGTACTGTGGTCTTTCACCGCTGACCTGAGTTCAGAATCAGCCCCAGGTCCACCACTTGAGACTCGTGGACCTGTGGCCCCGTTCCTGGGCTGCTAACCCAGACCCCTTTTCACTGCACCACCCCACGTCACCGGGTGCAGAGTACTGGCCTGAGGACTTGTCTCGTTTGAGTCTCAGGAGACTTTAAAAAGGCACACGTTGATGTCTGTCACACTTGTGAGTAGTTAATGGCTTTGCTGTGAAGAAATCTAATTTCAGGACTGCTATCCCAATTAATCTTCTGATAAATTTGCCAAATTTCCCTCTGCCTGCTAAAGGAGGTTTCTGAATATACACCTTTGCTAAGCCTAAGGCTCTTCTGGAGATAGTTTCTCTCCAGCCTGAGGCCATGCCTGCTACACAGGAAGAGTGTCATATGGGATGGCTGCCCTTATTCCCCAGGGCACTGCGGTCACAGAAATCCACTCAACACACTTCACTTTAGTCAGCTCTCATGGGAATAGGGGCACGGATGACAGGACACGACTGAATTATTTAAAATCTGTCAGATTTCACAAAAACTCAGTCATGTTAACCAATGAGTCATGTTAACTCAGTGAGTTCTAAGATAGCCATGTGGTGGCTGTCACATTTTTTTCCAAGTTGTCTGCCTTTTGCAGGGAAATTCCCTGGTGATTTTTTTAATGAGGGTTATTACCACCTCCCAATACAGAAGCGGGAGCAGCAGTGACAAGCCCTATCCCCACGGGTTCCCTCGCTAGTTACCACTTAGGGCACATAAGAGACCTGGACTTGGCCAATCTGATATTCAGGTCTGGGACTGTGGATCCAGAGGGGATGCCGCAAAGACAGGGCATTAGCTAGAACTTTATTGTGGTGGCAGTGACCTCAGCAGCCTTTCTTTTTTCTACGGCATAGCTTTGGGGCATGCTCAGATACTGATCCTCATCTGACTCCTGTTTTCTGGGTCTAAGTCTTCAGAACTGCTATTCATTCTATGTGTTACCTGTTAAATGAAAAAAACCATTTTTTATGTGAATGTCAGTCCAGGGTTCAGTAGCTTGTAACTAAGAATGATGGGTACTTAGTACCAAAAATATGGTGAAGGGTCAACACAAAGTTATTAATCACCATTAAAAAAGCAGAAAAGTTCACATTTTGAAGCAAAATCATTGATCTTCCAAAAAGTGTATCTAAAATGGCCTAAAAATTAATTTAATGAAGCAAGAGTCAAACTAAAATTGTGAAAAACAGGGTCATCTTTGTGAGAGCCAGCAACTGTGCATAGCTAGTGTGAGGTAGTTTTGCTATCACCATTTTCCCTGTCTTTTAAGACCTGGTGCCTACAAGTAACTTCATAACACTCTAGCAAAATAGGTTTGCCATCTTCTTTAGCTAAAAAGGCTTTTAAAAATCTATAAAGGTATGAGGACAAGAATTTGGATTTATAAAGGGCACACTTTCAGGGGTGGGCTAAACTGTCACGTGGAATGTCTGCGTTCCCCACATAGCAGTGCCTGGGACTGAGGTCTGCCAGTGCTTCTGATCCAGCTTCCTGCGGGACACCTGGGAGGCGGCAGATGATGGCTCAGTATTTGGATTCCTGCCACCCATGTGTAGACTTCGATGGGACTGCTCATTCCTGGCTTCAGCCTGGCTAAGTCCTGGCTATTGCAGGCATTTGGGGAATGAACCAGCAGGTAGAAGATCTCTCTTTCTCTGTCTCCCTCTCTATGTGTGTCTTTCCCACTGTTGCTCTGCCTTTCAAATAAACAAAACATAAAAAAGAAGGCATACTTTCAGATTTAGAAAAGACTGGATTATAATTGAAGTTTTCACATACAAGAATGAAAGTACTAGACATAACAATGAGAATTCTAGGAAGAAACAATTTAGTAAAATGGACACATTATCTTTGAGCATAAACAGATATTACAAGAATTCTAATTTGGAGATTTTTGGGGGGGTTAATTTAGATCAAACAGATTAGGACAAAGGAAATAAAAAAAATCACTAATTGTACTGCCATGGGATAACTGTTACTGTGATATTTTGGTGTAGTTTTCTCCAATATGTGGCATATATATATATTATGTGTGTGGATAAAGATATTCTATATACAGTGTTTTCAATTTACTTGTTTATTTAAAATCTTTTACATTCAGTGCTATTAAATATTCTCTACCAATTTTAATTCCTTTCTAATATTTTATTTTATATCTATAATTGCTTAACACTCAATAACTTTTAAAACATTAAGCATTTGAACTGAAAATACTACAAACTTTTAATGAGAACAGTAACAAATAATTCGTGAAAATAAACACTTGATTCGCTAAAATGTTTTATGAAAGCTATATGTCAGAAATAGGATGTATCCTGTACCACTGACTATGAAACTGTCTCTACAGAAGTTACATGGAAGCACTCATTTTTAGAAAGCTGAGTTTTCCTAACAACTGAGGCCTTCTCTCTTAAGAAACACACAAATACACTTAATCATTTGGGTTAGCATTGCCTTTTGTTTTGTCACATAATACTATGTTATTTACTTACTTTTAAAACATAGTTATTTATTTAAAAGGCAGAATGACAGAGAGAGAGAAAAGAGCTCCCACACCCACTAGTTCACTCTACAAATGCCTGCAACAACTGGGGCTGAGCCAGGAACTATTAATTCCATCTGGGTCTCCCATGGGAGTGGCAGAAACGCAACTACTTGCGCCACCATCTGCTGTCTCCCAAGTGCACCAGCAGGAAACTGGATCAGACCTGGAGGAACGAGGCACTTGAACCACACACCCCAATGTGGAACACGTGAGTCCTAAGTGGCAGCTTAACCCTCTGTGCCACAACATCAGCCCCCATAGTACTACTTTAGATGTTTTTCTTGGACAAGTCTTGAAAGAAATGACCAAGGATTGTCATTATGAAAATAAATTATTATCCTGGGTTATAGCTTTATTTGCCTTCATATGAAATTAGATCTCAAGTTTTTTAATTCCTCTGCCTGCTATTGAAGACTTGTTTTTCTTTTGTTGACAGACAGCAATGTTTAATTACTTTATCTGCTTCAGAAATATTTTTTTCACCTGAAAAAAATCTTCCTTTTTAAGTACATTCTGTTCTTGAGTCCAACTTGGTATTAGTAAATATACTTGTGATTGACAATTTATTCTTGGGGCTGGTGCTGTGGCACAGCGGGTTAACGCCCTGGCCTGAAGCACCAGCATCCCATGTGGGCACCAGTTCTAGTCCTGGCTGCTCCTCTTCCGATCCAGGTCTCTGCTATGGCTTGGGAAAGCAGTGGAGGATGGCCAAGTCCTTTGGCCCCTACCCCCACGTGGGAGACCCAGAGGAAGCTCCTGGCTCTGACTTCGGATCAGCACAGCTCCGGCTGTTGCGGCCATCTGGGGAGTGAACCAGTGGATGGAAGACCTCTCTCTCTGTCTCTACCTCTCTATATAACTCTTTCTTTCTTTTTTTTTTTAACTTTTATTTAATGAATATAGATTTCCATAGTACAGCTTATGGATTACATTGGCTCCCCCGCCATGACTTCCCTCCCACCTGCAACCCTCCCCTTTCCCGCTCTCTCTCCCCTTCCATTCATATCAAGATTCATTTTCAATTTTCTATATATACAGAAGATCAGTTTAGTATACATTAAGTAAAGATTTCAACAGTTTGCACCCACATAGAAACAAAAGTGAAAAATACTGTTTGAGTACTCATTATAGCATTAAATCTCAATGTACAGCACATTAAGGACAGAGATCCTACATGAGGAGTAAGTGCACAGTGACTCCTGTTGTTGACTTTACAAACTGACACTCCTGTTTATGGCATCAGTAATCTCCCTATGCTCCAGTCATGAGTTTCCAAGGCTATGGAAGCCTTTTGATAACTCTTTCAAATAAATAAAAATAAATCTTTTTAGAAAAGATAATTTATTCTTAATACCAGGAATGCTGATTTACCGCTGTACTTTTAGATCTTCCAATATTCCTTAGAAACTGTAAAAGGAGTCTCATGCATTCCTTATACAGTAAGTGCTTCCTTTTGAAATACTGCAACCATACGGACAACAGGAAACGTGCTAAAACCAAGAGCTTTCTGCACTGCAGCACCAGAACCAGCTGGAAGGACAGAGAGACAGCCTGGAGGAAAACAGGAAGACCTTTTAAGGGATAGCAAATTAGATCAATCAAGACACCACACGGCTTCTAAGGAGCCATCTGAAAATAATTACGGACTCAATCAGGGGCAAAGTTCAGACAGAGGAAAAGAGCTGAATGACTCCAAGACTTTTGTTTTGTTTTGTTTGTTTGTTTATTTAGGAGAACAAAACCTTTAGAGAGTCTCAAATGCACCTTACTGATGAACTGTGCAGGTTATTTTCTGCCAGCTGCCACAGCCTGTTACTCCAGTGCTTCTCACATACTCTTTATTTTTCACCCTTCAGGAGTCTGTCTCAACCACTGCCCTCCACAAACTTCGTGCTTTTCTACTTGGATGGGGTTTTTTAGAAGTGTCTCCTTCCTGTTTTCCATTTGAGCCTATTAGTGTTCTACTTCTATGGAGTTCATCAAATCCAAAACGCTGTTAAAATAGTTCTGAGATGCACCAGGTGGGCATTTGGCCTGGTGATTACTAAGACACTGGTTAAGAGGGCAGTGACCCATGTCAGTGCCTGGGTTCCATGCCCAGCTCTGGCTCCTCACTCCATTCTTACTAATGCAGACCCTGGAGGCACAGTGATGGCTCAAGTGACTGGCTTCCTGACACCCATGTGGGAGACCTAGACTGTGTCCCCGGCTCAGTTCCTGTCTCTAGGCCCTGGCCCAGCCCACTGTTGCTAGCATTTGTGGAATAAACCAGCACATGGGATCCTTCCGCCTCTCAAAAAAAACAAACAAACAAAAAAACAAACAAACAGACAGAAAAACAAAAAACCTAAATAGCATCAAGAAAAAAGATTGCCAATAAAACTAACACAATTTTTAAAAATCACTTGTAAGATGTATAAGTAGGGGACATAATCACACAAAGCTAAACAATATATTAAACTTCAGTAAGTAAATGAAAAAAACTCCTAGAATTGTAATGAGGCTGCAGGCTCAGAGTTGACACTGGTGTTTTAAGAAACCGATGTAAGAGTTGTGGTTGACAACAATCTGAAG